>NW_008795250.1:2597175-2618048 GCF_000699145.1 Aptenodytes forsteri | reverse complement strand
CCAGGCACAGAGGTGAGACTGACTGGCCTGTAGTTCCCCAGGTCTTCTTTTTTTCCTTTTTTAAACATGAGGGTTATGTTTCCCCTTTTCCAGCCAGTGGATGCTAGCATGAATTTCAAACTGTATCTTCCTACTTCCACAGTGGGTTTCTCGAGGCTTAGGGAGCACTGGGGTATCCCTACGGGTTGATGCTCCTCTGAAAGGACTCGAATCTGAAGGTGCTTTGTCACTGGAACTGAGCCATGTATATGGGGTCAAGCAAAACTATTTGCAAAACTCTGGTCAAATTCAGCAGGTCGTTTCAGCTAGGGAAAAACACCCAGCACTCGTGTGGGATTAGAGCTTCAGTCCTTTCTGACTTTTTTTTAAAAAAATTACTCAAGTTTTCATTTTGAAGAGCCATGTTGTTCAGAAATTTAGCTGGCTGACATTTTTTTAACTGCACAAAAGCTTTCAGTGATCTGAAACCAAAACCAAACAAATTTGCTTTTGGGTTGGCCGGTCTGTGCAGTTGGCTCTGAAAAATGTTCTTAGATTTGGGGTTTTTTGCTTCAGCAAAGGAACCTGACAATCTTTTGTTATGGGTTGGCCTGAGAATGTTTGTTTTTTTTTTTTCCCCTGTTTTTGTTATGGGTTGGCCTGAGAATGTTTGGTTTTTTTTTTTCCCCTGGTTTTTTTCTTTTAGTTCAGTCTTTGAGAGGTCCTCCAGATTCCTCTGACATTCCTGCAGGCTGAGATGTCCAGCTCTGTTGGGAGACCCCTCCATCCTTTTCCTGGTCAGGAAAGGGACACAACTGGGCCCTGGAAGACCAACTGGGTGGAGAGTGAAGGCAGGACTGGCTCTGAGAGTGGACGACTTCTGGTGATACGGTTGAGAGTAAATGTGGATGAACATCACTTCCCCCCTGCTGATGGAGCAATGCAGTTTCCTTGCCTCTCTGCCTGCTCTTCAACACCAGATGGGTGAGTTTGCCCGCTTTCTTTTATTTTAATCATTGTACCTGTATTCCTTTCCAACTACTGGGTCAGGGTTGCCATATCATGTGTAGGGAGTATGTTTTCACTGTCCTTGCTGTTCCAGCTGTCTGCCCATCCCCATGTACCCCTCTCTGATGCTATTTCTGGGCTCAGAGCACTTATCACCTTCCTTGACTGAAGCCCATATTTTCTCACGTCCTGCCCAGCCATTCAAGTAACATAACGAACCCTTTCTACTGTGAGCGGGTCTGCGAGTGTGAAGGGGACTGATAAAGGGTGTGTTTTACTTTTAACCCTTCTTTTTCTTCCACCAAAGCCTTTCATGCCTTTCAGCCCCCAGACTGGCTTGGGCAGTCACGCTGTATTAGCAGCCCACAGTTGTCCTGGGGGGATGTGGTAGCTGGGGTCACGGGTGTTTCAGCTGAGCTCACTACGCTGTACTGACGCATTGCTGTATGCACAGGCACTTCAAAGAGGTTTCCACAGGCAGGAAGCAGGGCAGATAGAGGCACACTGAGGCTTTTATTTTATGCCAGGGCTTCAAAATGTTCTTGCTGGTATTGCTGAGGCCCCATTTTTAACCACTCTTAATACATGTATATAATATAGCAGCAGGCTGGCCCCTGTGAGCCACACACCGTGCCTTCATGGGACAAGAGTCACAAGACACTTCACATGCATCAGAGAGCCAAGAGACTCCAGGGGAGGTTCAGGACTGGCTCCTTCAGGTCTGCTTCCTCTAGCAGCAGGGAGTCAGCTCACCCAGCAGCCCCTGGCCAGCCTCGCCACCCCAGGCACTGCTCTGGAGCCTGAGGTTGACCGTCCCTGGTGCAGCCAACATGGCTATGCTGCTTTGCACCCTAGGGACATGCCACCTCCCTTGGAGTGTGCTCAGGGAGGCAGTGCTGAGGTAGCCAGAGGTCCTGGTAGGCTCGGGGAGTGGGTGGTGCTGGGATTTTGCTGCCTTTTCTTTTCTCTCATACGTTTGCACCCTTTCCAGACATGCGTCAGCTCCACTCCCACAGGAGCACTGGGAAGAACATGCTCCAGCTGCTGTTCCTCCATGGTTTCTCCCCAGCAATGTAAATAGTTTACAGGGGACTTTGTAAACAGCAGATTTGTTTAGGATATTGTCTGCATTCCCGCCTCAGCGTTTCCTTATTCAGCAGCACAGAGGGAACGCTGACCTGCCCAGCTGTAGGTCTGCGGCTTGCATTGTTGGAGGGGACGACCAAGGGGAAGGAGTTGTGTACACTCCTGCATTCCCCGTGAGCCTGGTGGATTTGGGGGATCACACCAGGGTCACACGCACACACCGCGGCTGCATGGAAATGTTTTTGCATCCAGCAGAGAGGAAAGCTGGCATGGGATGCAGCTGCTGCTGAGCCCTTTGCAGGACGTGGTTGCGTGAGAGAACAGAGTGTATGTGAACAGAGAGCTTGCTTACGCAGTGCCCAGGGCACTGGGAGATAGATGAGAAATCTTCAAAGATAGGAGCTTCATTTCAGAAAAGCACTGCCTATTTGAGAAGTCTCAGAAAGTCGTTGACTCCCTGGGGAAGCTGATTGTCCACCCAGGGAAAGGAGGCTGTTAAATCAGCTCTGCCTTCATCCCGTGGGAGTAACATCTGAAGATGTCTGTTCTCCCGTCAGAGCTCCTCACAGAGAGACTCAGCCTGTGCTCATTGGTAGGTCAGCTTCCCTCTGCCACCCCTTGACCTTTGTAAAGGAGCAGAGAAGGAAGAGGGCAATTCCTACCTGAGCTTCTGCATCTGCCACAGAAGCTTTGTCAAACTTGAGCTGTACTTAACTCCCAGATAACCATTAAACCTCAGACGCACACACTAAAGATGTAAACAGTCACGGGAGTGGATGAGGGGAGCTTGAAATAGAGGTTGACATGCCAAAAAGAGGGTCTAGGGGTGGGGGGAGCCGCAAGCAGAAATGTTTAGAAGCAGTCAGGAGCCGCTGGGTGAGTGAGGGATGTTCCTCAAGCCTCCAAATATCTATTGCAGCTGTGGGTGAGTTCAGCCTTCCTTCTGCTAGTGAAACACTGCTTCTGCAATGTAGCTGTGAGAGGCAGGTACCCAGACAGGAGAACATAGGAGAGCGTGACTTTCAGGAAGCACCTGGGGATGGTCAACAGAACCGATAGAGGAGGGAACAAAGCCCGAATGTTACAGTACACTTATTGTGTGTTGGGTTTTTTTTATTTTCTGTTGTTGTGCTTAAGCCTGAGCAGCTTAAATCTGTGATGGGCCCTCGAGCTGCTACCTCTGTACTCAAACACTTCCCACCGACAGGAGGGATAACTGTTGGAGGCCAGCCTGGCTGCCCTATGCAGGGCTGTCAGGAACTGACAGCGGATCGTTCTGCTGTTTGTTTGCCCCTGTTCCCTGCCAACCACAAGTTTGAGTCTTGAATTTAAACATCCTGAATAGAAAGGATGACATCTCCAAATGACACCTCCAGTTCATTGCCAGGGAAGTCGTGCATCCAGGAGACACAAACAGCTCGACAAAGCCAAACACAGGGAGAAGCAATCTGACCCCATTTTCCACAGCATTGGCTTCCCAAGTATGTGGCTGCTGGTTGCAATTCAGAGATGGTCTCCACCTCCTCTGTTAGCGTGACCCTCTCTGGCCATGTCCACATGTTCACCATTATTAGGAAGAAAAGGCCAGCAAGTTCCTCCTGCTTCCCTCAGAGGCATGGATGTATGGCATGGACCTAGCCTGGCCTGGGAACAATCAGGAGGGCTGAATTTTGGACATCTCTGGATGTTTTAAATACCACGTAAAAACCCTGTTTTCCTTTGGGGGCTGTGGATAGTTGAGCGTTGTCCAGCAGAATCCTGTTGACTTTCTGGTGAGGTTTACTGTAAATATTTGAACAAAAAATTATCTCGTGTTAACCTTAGCAAAATTTAATCTTTCTGTACATAGTGAAATCTGGCTTAAGTCACAAGTGAAAATGAGTGTGGTAGTTTCAGGTGATTCCCCAGTGGATGTTCGTCCACATCAGCACAGAAACTAGTGTGTTGCCCATCATGGCTGGCAGCTTGTTTGTCAGGAAGGGCTGAACGGGCAGCTGGAATTGCTGGGCAGGATGGAGGTGCGTTGACTGAGTTTAATATGGTCCTGAACAGGAAAGCAGGAGGGCTTCAGGTCATGATGGATGACTGAGATGGAAGGTGGAAGGCACAGGGCTGTCAGGAGAGTTGCTAGTTCTCAGATCTTCCTGTTTCATTGCAGGGTCTGGAGTTTGCCTGTAGCTTGGGACCAGTTTTGCTATAAACCCCAAAGCTCAAGCAGATTTTCAGTTCTGCTTTAGGTAGAATTCCCCTCTGCTCAGCTCGCTGACCTGCATTGTTCCCTCTTGGGAGGACAGTGGATATTATAGGAAGGGCTCAGTTCACTCCTTTCTTCTCTTGGACTCTCACCTTTGTCATGGTGAAGAGGAGGCAGGAAGCTTTCTGGGAACCTCTGCCTTCCCTCCACCGCCTGTCTGCCTAATTTATTCCTGGAACTCTGCTATGGCCTGGGATAGGGATGCCGAACTCCCAGAGGGTAGAGCTGAGTCCAAGGGAAGGAAGAAGAGTAAAAATTACTGAGGAGAGGCTGAGCAGATGTGTGGATGGAGGGAGACAGCAGCAATACCAAAGCAGAAGTGGGAAGAACAGTATGGCCATGGGGGCCGTGAGGCAGATGGGCATGAGGAGAGTGCTCCCACAGCCCCAGAGGACCACCCTGGACTCGCACACGCTGGAGATTCAAATACTCTCAAGCAGACCCAAATGTGCAATGCGATCCTCATAGAAACATCTTCCTTAAGTAAGAAGTCTGAGCGGGCTGGGGTTCCTCAGAGCTGGCAGCATTAGCGGTGCAGGAGGTGAGCAGGGGAAGGGACAGGACAGGAGCGAGGGGCAGAGCTGGCTGCCGGGGCAGCAGGTCAGGACCAGGGCACTGGCAGCAAGTCTCTGTGGTTCTGCTCAGAAAAGATATTTCAAGCATTGATGTTTCCAAATAAGGAGGAGCTGACAGCTGCCCCCTGCAGCCCTCAAGTGCCTTGAAATCCCACCTTCCTTTACGATAAACAGGTGCCTTGCTCAGTTAGATCCCTTGAGTGGAAACATCTGGAAGCTCCCAGTATTCACCCCAAATTCACCCTGCTCGAGACACCCAAGCAGGCAGGTCTGTTCCTTTAGTACCCAGTCCCTCTTCCAAAGGGAGCGAGCGCAGGATGTTGTTGGGCTGTGCTCCTGTGTTTTGATGTGGGCTGAACTGTGGCTGGGAGCCCATCGGGGAGGGGGATGCTCTGCTGTGGTCCAGCTCAGCCCCGCTCCCTGTTTCAGGCCTTGGCTTCGGCGTAGGGACTGACTCCTGCTGTGTCTTGTGTTCTTGTTGTTCCCTCTGGCAGAGGAAAGCCCTGCTCTGCTGGATTTGGCCCCTGAAGCAGCAGAGTGCCCTTAGCAGCAAGGCTCAGGCCTTATGATAGAGCCCTGCATGCAGGTCTTCAGGCTCCTGGGCATGTCCTCTACCTCCCTGGGTGCTGCATGGGCTCAGCTGATCTTTTGGTCGTCTTTTTTTGGAAGGAAGGGCAGCTGAGTTTGCTGTGGCCAGTTGGTAGCTCTGTGACGCTGCCTGAGCTCGGCAGTATCACAAACCCACTACTGATTGCTCCTTCTGCTGTGGGAGTGAGAGGGGCCACGTCAGCACCCCGTAAAAACTGGCATGAAGGGAAGGATGTACAACCACACTCCTGGTGTTTATTATCCTTTTTTATATATGGATGTAGAGAGGAGGCAAGTGAAAGGATGGCAAAGCGTCTGGGGATCCAGATGCCTTCCACCACAAATGAGGCCCTGCTGCCTGGGTACCCAAGGCAGGCAGTGCTGCAGTGGCAGAAGGTCCCCCTCTCTTGAACCGCAGAGGCGGTGAGCCAAGGTTTGCAGACTAAGACCAAGTGAGGCTGAAGAGCAGCGATGAAAAACGCTGCCTTTGGGTCGAAGTAGTGCCCCCAGTTGTGTGATACTGCTGTCGGGTGGTAGAGTGCAGGCACAGAGAGCACCTCGGTCCCAGCGATGCTTTCTGCCTTGCCTCTGGGAGCTAACTCTGCCAATCCTTGTGCCGCAGGGACATCAGTGAGGGAGCGCATCTTGTGACCGGAGCAGCACCGGCTGCTCAGCAGCACTGAGCCCTGCAGGTTTCGTCTCCAGGCCCTGTGACTTTGGCGTGGCGAGAGATGATGAAGGTAGAGTTGGGAGCAGGCTTGCAAGATGGCAAGTGCTGTCTAATTAATAGGGAAGATGATTGTTAATAAACTGGGTGTGATAATATTTTGCAGGGGTGGGAAGGGCTGATGAATGTAGAGCCACTCAAAGACCTGTGAGTACCTCAAGTGCTGTTACGTGCATGGAGTGTTTCCAAGCAGGTTCGGTTCTCACTCCCAGCCTGCCCCGCATGAAGGGCCGGGAGCTCATCGTGTGTGTGCAGGCGGGCTGGCGTCGGGGGCTCCAGCAAGCTGTAACAGTTCCCATTTAGGTTTGACCTTTTGCTGGATATTAAAGCCTTGCTGTGGCTCAGTGAGATGAACGCTGCAGCAAACACAATTCCTCAAGATGAAATATCTCTCCAGTGGGTAATTCCAGCCTCATTTGAGGGTTGGTTTTTTTTTTTTTCGTTCCCACTGAATCATTTATTCCTGGTGTCAGGCGGGTGCAGAATGACTTTCCCCACCGCCTTTCAGAGCTTCATTGATTCTTCAACTCCCACTCCTGCAAATCTGCTGGAACAGCAGCCCTTTGCCTCTCCAATTTTCCCAGCTGGGGAAGGGGAGGGTCTCAGGACTGGGGGAGCTCTTCAGTGAACCCATTCACAGTCTGTGGGAGATGCCGTCATATTTTAAGCTCCATAGTCCAGAGGCAGTGTCTTTTGATTTGTAGGTTTTTCGCCTTAAATGCCTTCTCAGCACTCGGCTGTCTGTATGGGGAAGGGGGAAGTAGGACACATCAGAACTGCTGCTGAAAGCAAGTTTTGTGCTGGAAGGATGGGGAGTGGGGCATGATCCCAAGTCTTGGCTCACCCTGAACACCATTTGGACACTGACACAGGTCACCAAAGGCAGGGCAGGTCCCTGCCTGACTGAACAGCCTTCAGAAAGAAAAGGGACAGGAGGCATTGCAGCAGCTCCCTCAGAACAGGGAAATAATGACAGATCAACGGTAGAAAGGGGAGCGGTGAGCAGGATCATCTGCTACAGTCGGTGTGTATGTGTGCATATATGTGTGCAGCACCTATGGGAATTCCTGAGATTGTACAGAGCGCCGGAGACCTTTGGCCCTTCCTGCTTTCTGGTTCTCTGTTGCAACTTACCTCTTTGCTCACAGTGGGTATGAATCTGGTCCATTCCCTTCAGCAAGGGAAAGCAATCTACTCCCAAAATATGTGCAGTGAACAAATTCAATCATTGCGTGTCTGCCAGACAGGAGTGACTGAACCCAGGCCTCCGCCTGTCGTCATCAATCTATTTGCAGTCCCGTATCTGAGTTCACACTTCATGTTCTCCGGTGCAGCTCCCTTCTCTGGGCTCCTGGGAGACAGGGAAATGCTCTTCTTCCCTTGTGGGGGGAGATGGAAGAAGAGGCAGTGGAGTAAGAGCTGGAGAAAACAGGGTCCCAGAGCCCCGTAAGAACTCGGGAACCCAACCCAAGATGTAGCATCACATCACTCAGTGGTCCCTTCTGCGTACGGGAGCAGGCCTGAGCCACCACCGCTTTGCACTTTGGTGTGGCGCTGAGGGAGGTGAGGGAGCCGAGTGGGTGTGAAATGCAGAGCACTGCTTGACCCCTCTCCAGCAGAGGAGCAAATAGAGCAGGACAGCCGCCACATGGACCCCGGCCTTTCAGCAGGGCTGAATGGGTGCCTTGTGTCCAGCAAAGCTTGTCGCCAGAAGCTTGCTACCAAGCTCCATAGCTTTGATTTAAGGAGTTTCAAGCAGTCTGACCATGCCCATTAGGGCTTACACAATTCCCCTGCCAAGTAGTTGTAAATGTTTC
Organism: Aptenodytes forsteri; assembly: GCF_000699145.1. NCBI lineage: Eukaryota > Metazoa > Chordata > Aves > Sphenisciformes > Spheniscidae > Aptenodytes > Aptenodytes forsteri. Next base: position 2,610,014 of record NW_008795250.1, on the reverse strand, counting down.
CATTCGTTCTGCGCTTGGCCCAGTTTCTCCTTTTATTATCCTAACTGTGCCCAGGACGTGACCCTGCTCCCCCTCCCCGGCACTCACTCCAATTCCATTTAATTTCTACTTCTTCCTATGAACCACTGTAACATAAACACCGTTCAAAGGACAGAAAAATAAAGGGAGATGGATGTTCACAGAGATGCTGTGCCCTACTTGGGATCAGGCATGGTGCTCTGGCATCAGTGTCGGATGGGCTCAGACAGACGTAAGAACAGTAAGAAATGCAAAGGAGTGCTGCCAGGTGGCTGCAAGGGAGCTGGGGGTTGGAAAGTGATGGAGGGTGCTCAGTGCTGGCAGATATTTAAGTCACTCTTTATTGCAGTGCTACACAGGAACAAAAAAGATCAATATTTATTAGTCACAGAAAGCATAATTTTGCATGAAAAGCATCGATCAGCATGTCGGCCGAGACAATGTCATTACATCTTCTTTATGATTTGGTCAACATCCCTCTATGAATAAGGACATTGCCCTAGATAGTGCCAGGGGGGTGAAGGAAGAATTTAGCACAGTGCTATGATTAGAGGGGAGCAAAGCAGGGGCTGCAGTAGTGTTTAGTGTCACAGGATGGGCTTAGGGGCTCTGGCTTTAGCTCTGGTTCTCTACCTCATTGTTCTGTGTGGTCAGTTTGCCATTGCAGTCTAAGTACCACCAAGAGCAATTCACTGCTTCAGAGTCAGGTCCTAATTTTTTAGTCTTTTTTCCCAGTGAAATAAGCTGTTTGCCAGCTGGGGTCAGGGTGAAAGTTCCCCTCATAAGGTAGTATTGCACAATTATGGGCTTTGTGGGATGTTTATACCATCCTTTAACGCAACCCAGCATGTGTGGTGAGGATGCCTGTCAGTCCCAGCTCTCCTCCAGTCGTTCTTGGGCACATTGACTGACTCCAGCCCAATCTGACCAGTGGGTAGAGGTGTAGTGTTGGGTGTAGACCACAGACCTGAGGGCCACATGCAGCCACCGAAGCTGTTTGTTCAACCCGAGTCGCGAGTTCGGTGGCTGGCCAGCCAGTCTGTGTGGGCAGGCTGGTGGGGCACGCATGGCGTGGGGAGCCTTGGACCTGCCAGACAGGCTGGCTCTCACCGGCTGGCTGGTGGGCAGGGGATGTGGGAAAGGGCTGTGGGCATTGCCATGCAGAGAGTGGGAGGCAGCTGGGAATGGCAGTGGCATGGAGGAGGCAGAGGAGCTCTGGGGTGGCCTTCAGTGGGATGGAGAGGTGTTCGAGAGGATCTGGTGGAAGTAGGAAGATGAGGAAGGTGGAAGTTGTTGCAGTTTTACAGCTGGACACAAAGCCAAAGGGAACAAGCTTCTGGAGCTCCACTGCGTGCAGACAGCTGCTGCTAAAACCTCTCCTTGCTGTGGGTCCAGCAGGCAGGGCCAGCTGCAGGACCATCAGTGCTAAAGAGGGGTTACAGCTGTCCCTGCCCCTGCATGTCCGGCCGCCTGTGCCCGAGCACACAGCAGCAGCAAGATCCCCTTATGCCTCTGCAAAAGCAATTCAAATCCTGGCATTTCCAGCGCTGTGCTGGCCCCAGCAGAGATACAGGAGCACAAAGACAGGCATGGAAACAGCAGGCCCTGTGGTTTTACAGAACGCCTGAGTCAGGACTCCTGGGTCAGGATTCCCAGCAGTGCCATCGACTCCCTTAGGGCAAGCCACAAGTCGACCGCACGCACTGCAATTGCAGAACTCGGCTTCCACTTAGAGACCAAAATAATCAGCTCAACAAAAACTGCTTGCTCCAGTCACTGGGGGTACAGTGACTTTTCAGAAAAGTCCTGCTGTAAAAGTCATGATCGGAGCAAGCAGTTCTTCCAGTCTCCAGCCCCGTGCTGGATGTGAGCCAGGAAAGCGTGCCCTTGGCTTGGTAAAAAGATCCTGACCAGTTCACAGGCTGGTTGTGAGTCTTAATCTAGGTGTTTGTAGATAAAAGGTGTCGTCAAATGAAGATGAGTGGCTCTGTCTGGCTATCTGAATGATGAATGAGGTGTTGTTCCATACAAGCAGAAGGGACCTGCATGTGCATCCTTGAAATACAGTTTTTAAGACAGCTGTTTCTGCTTCCACAGCCTGCCTAACCTGACAGACAGCCCTTTTGTCAGCAAGAGAGGCCGTTGAAGAGGTGGTACAGTCGGAAGGCTTGGTTTAAAGGACACAGGTGCCTGCAACCCACCTGCATTATAGCTGCTGCTGCAGAGATTTGTGGATCTGGTATCCCTAGCATAGGAGGCAGGAGGCTGAGGGGATCTCTTGAGCGTGGGAGCTCAGGACTGCAGCATGCTGTGCCCATCAGGGTCCAGCATCAATGTGTTGATCCCCAGAGAGTGTGGGGTGACTGTAGCTAGCGTAGGTGAGACAGTGAGCCTGGGTAGGGTCTGAGGGTTGCGTTGCATCGAGTGAGGAGCATTGGGAAGAAATGAGTTTTCAGCCCCACTTTTGCTCTGCCAGTTGCAACGCACAGAGCAGGCAGCTTTGCCGCGTGGAGTCTCAGTGAGAGAACCATTAATTTTGTATTAGGACATAAAACCTGTTTGAGCTGAACAGACTGATAGTCCTTCCAGCCCAGTATCCTGTCTCCACCAGAAGCCAAGGCCGGATGCCTTAAAGGAAGGCATAAAAATCCCATAATGCCCATAATTGTGCAATACTACCCTATGGGGGGAGATTTCACCCTGACCCCAGCTGGCAGGCAGCTTATACCCTGAAGCAGGAGAATCAATAGCTGTTATGATTTTCATTTGAGCTAGTGTCACTGCGGATGCTGTTCTTATTCACATAAACGTCTGATCCTGTTGTGAAACTCTCTAATGCTGTTTGTTAATACTGCTCTTTGGATATCTTGGCAAGGAGCTGATGTTCTCAGATACAGTGTTCAGGATAGATCCTGGATGATCTGCCGCAGGCTGCTCGTAGGAGAGCAGAAGAGGAGCTTAGCCCCTTCCCCACCACCCCAGCCAGTCCCTGCATCTTCTTGTGCTCTTTATTTAATATTAACTCTCCCCATGGCCCTGCCATAGAGTGACCATGGTGGGGAGGAGCAGCACTGGCCATTCCCATGTCTGTATTGTTTTTTGGCTCAGGTATTGCCTTACGAGTAGCCGTGTACCAAAGGTAAGTTTCTTTGCCTCTGGAATATTTGCAGGATATTCCTTAGAGAGGGATTGTGGAGCTAACGGGAGACTGGTTGATCTGTGGCCAGGTGTAACCTCCTCACCACTACTTCAGGTGATGGAAGCGCTTTCTTGTCTAGCAGTGCCCTGTCACTCCTTTTCTCCTTGGACGTCCCAGCCAGACCTCCTGCTGTTAATGCCAGGTGAAGCCTGCTGGGGAGCTGAGCAGGTGGTGTATGACAGGGGCCGGAGCGGTTGGAGACCAGGACAGTGGCTCACTGCAATGTTTGGGAGGAGAGCTTGACATGACTTCAACTCTAGCGAGAACATTTGGTTAGATTTTCACCAAGTAAGTAAAAACATAGATTTTCACCCAGGGAAGAAGAGCTACTGCCAACTAACCATCTTTAGGGTGAGATATCCAGCCCAGAGACTGCCTCTTCCACTTGTCTGGCTTCCCTCAACCCCCACCAGCCCTGAGCATGGGAGAAGTTAAAAAGAAGACTACCCATGAAGGAGCGGCAAAGGTGTGTTTGCCTGCTAGCAAAACAGGAGAGGGGAATGAAGGCAGGAGAGCAGGTCTCGTCATGTAGAACGGGGAGGAGGTGACACAGCCCGTGATAATTGGACCATTAAATCTAGCAAAGGCACGGACATTTACACAATGTGGCTCAGGGAAACAAACGTTCTGTAGTAACAATAACTCTCCAATAGCAAGCAATAATAAGTACCTGCAATCATTTTTCTGCTGATCCAGTGCTTAATCCTATTGTACAGACTCCAGGTCAAATTGTCCTCAAACCACGGTGCAGAGGCCAGATAGGTTTACAGAGATGTGCAGCCGTGACCAAGAGGAAATTTTGGCTCAGAAATCCGTTTGTAAATGTCTCTCAAATGTATGCTTTTGTTTCCTGGGCCTCCTCTCTGCCAGCCCTTCCGCCTCCAGAAATCTCCACATCGGAGGGAACCATCCCAGTCCTCGTGGTCAAGCCCCCTTTATTCGGCCCCACATCTCCCCGTGAGTCTCACTCGCCAACTACAAAGAATGCCAGAACTGCCTGAGACGATCCCAAAGTTGGCTTAAAATCCTTATAGTTTACAAATCTGGCTTTAACTCTTTTTATTTATTGTAGGTCTGGGGAGGAGGGGTTTAATCCTTAAGCCTCATTCTCAGACTTTTCAGCTGTGAGAGCTGAGAGTGCCATTTTTGCAATAACAAAAGTGGAATTTTGCATGTGGATGCAGGGCCCCAGGAGTGGGGGACTGAAGAACAACACCCTGTTTCTGAAAGCTTCACAGTAAAGTCTGGGCTCTTGGCGGTTTGGGGCTTCCAGGGCCGATACCCATCTGGACAATATCTTTATAGATTCTTAATTCACCAACTCTAATCCCATGGAGCATACCAGACCCCGCTGGATTGTTGTTCGTACTGTGAAGTACAGGCGCAAGGTTTGACCAAGGCTGCTTAGATCTGATGTTGGGCTTGTGGTGCTGGGTGGCCCTGGCCAGGGGCAAAGCCCAGGTCCCGTGTTTGGTGACCAGGTCCTGTTCGTCACCGGCGTGTTCAGGGTGTGAACCTGCTCATAGCTGGGGTGCTGGCAGGAGTCCTGGAGGTCAAGGCAGTCTTAAACTGGGATTAAGAGCAAAGACAAAGAGAATTTTACCCCTCTGCGGGCTTGGGGTTTTCAGCTCTTTTTCAGCTGGGTAGAGGACATGGAAGGGCAGAAAAACCCTTTCTCAGTCCCATGTCTGGCCAGGCAGGGGACTGCGTAATGCTGCAGATGTTCCAGCTGTGCTGTTCAAGTGCAGATGAGTTTGCTAGGTGTTGCTTCTGTCTTGGTTTACTCTGGGCTTTGGGCTACCAGGCTGTGCCAGAAAAATGACTTACAAATGTTAGTCACATATTTTCTTGGCCTGACAGCTGCGTGACACCCAGGACTGACCAGAGCTGGTAAGAGGTGTCCCTTTTTCCTGAGTGCAGATACACTTTAGAGCTAGTGATTCAGCATTCAGATGATATTTCTCCCACAGCAGCGTCCTTCCTGAATAGCGCAGCGCTCCTGAATTGGAGTGAATGGTGCTAGTGTGTGAGAACGCCTACTATATTTTTACTATCACTTGAATGATGGGATGTGCCTCCTTTCCTCTGTAGGTATAGTCCCAGCTCACTGTTCCTGTATTGCTTCTGAATCAGCTTCACCGTTTCTCTTGCACAACCGCATAGGTCCTGATAATAGGACAGGAGTGCAACCCTCCACTGGGTGGGAAGGGATTGAATTGGGACAGGAGGAGATGCCAGAATGTGTGACATGAGTGTTGTGAGACACCGGGCTCGGGGCTGGGGATGATGTGTGGCTGGAGTCTCCTTGATGCAAGGTGAACTGATCATGAAAAGTTTGTGACTCCCTGTAACTCATTCCCTCCCTGGGGCCGTCTGAGCTTGATTATGATTTTCCAGAGATGTCTAGAAAGGGGAGATGCCTGGGATATGTTTGTTTTCCTCTTCTTTCCCTTTGATGCCTCTTCCCTAATCTTTGGAGACTTCTGCAGCTTGGGGTTGACCTTCTCTGCTTGGGCTGGACCAGTGCTCCCTTGGTGAGTAGGTATTAACGGCAGAGGAGGGCAGGACCTGTGATAACTCAGTCTGGCAGCCCCAGCCCTGTCAGCACCAATGTGATGGAATAGTCTTTGGAGACCCAAAGAGTCTTCTGACCCAGTCAGCTCTTCTTTTTGAAAAGGGTTGTTGTAAAAGGAGTAAAGGAAAGTAACCATACAAAGCCCTGAAAACCTGGAGGAGGAGACAGAAATTGAGACATAAGAAGGTAAGGCAGTTTAAGAAAAAGGTTAAGGTGATGCCATCCCTGTAGTCAGTGCTGGTATTGGACAGTAAATCTGGACTTGATCCTGCTCTTCCTGCTGATGAAACTCCTGCTGGTGTCCACGTCTGAAAGTGTTAGAGTAGTGCCTTGGTAAAACGTGTGTGTTGGGAGCAGGGAGGTCCCAAACATTGCTGTCGCATGCACTCAGCCCTGCTGAGGAACCCCTTAGGAGGAAAGGGATATCTGGGCAGTGCAGATGGCAGTGTCTTTTGGGCTCACCGCCTTGTGACACCTGCCTGGCTCCAGAGCTTGTCCCTGCAGCTGCAGGCAAGTGCTCTCCTCTCCCAGGCTGGAGTGCCCCAGACCCAGGGAGTCGTGGTTCTTCCTTTGGGAGTGTGTGACCAGGCAGAGGCTTGCTAGCAGCAGTGTGGTTTCATTTTAACGAAGGAATAAAATGAGGGAAATGGATTTTCCCTCTGCCAAAGATTTATACCCATCTGTCTCACCCAGACCATCCCGCCGCTTCTCTGAGCCCCAGGCAGACTTTTGAGAGCTGGTTGCGGCTCAGCTTCCTGCAGCTTAAGACACTGCCCTTTAGCAGTTGGTTGAGCTTTGGGTTCCCTGAGTTCAGACCTTGGACTTTGTGGCCAGAGCACAGCATGGAGCATGTTCTGCGGTGGTGCAGTGTGAATGCAGAAACCTCGTTCTTTGTTCTTTCAGCGATGGTGGTGGTGATGTCAAGGTACCATCCTATTCCCTGCATATGGTTTTCATCACCCTCCTATTAAGCTAAGCCAGCTTGTTAACACAGCACACATCCCAGGACCTAGATTTATAAAACAGATCAGCTGCTCTTGCTGCAACATGCAGTGGCAAGGAGCAGTGGTGTGTTGCAAAATGATTATTTCCTCATGTCATACCGGCCTGAAATTATGCCAGGACACTTTAGGGTTAAGAAGCACCTTTAGTTTGTGAGCAGGGTTGCCGCTTATCTCTGTTTCTCATATTTCTATATCCCCTACACCGCAATGAGACAACTTGGTGTCCAGGAAGGTTACCCCAGCACCTGGCCCCCGCAGCTCTGAGTTAGGACACCTTGTCACCATTTTGGATCTGGAGGTCAGTGATCCATGAGTGCTTCGTACACATGCACACTCTGAGGTGCGTTAGAGGGATCTCAGCTACCTGTGTCGCTGTCTTTGTAGTGCCTGCACCCCCAGCCCTGGTTCCCCAGGCTGGAAGGGCTTTGGTGTGGAGCTGGGAGGGTGGAAGGCAGGATTGGCAGCTGGCTGGGCAAGCGAACCACTTCAGTCATTGCACTGGAGTTGGCCCCGGTCAAATATTTTCTGCCACTGATTCTTACCAGTCTTGTGGCATCCCCAAATGAGGCACGGGGGATTACAAAGCAGTCAGCTTTCGTTTAAAGCCTGACCTTGGCATCAGGCTGTTAGCATGGCAAGGAAGAGAGATGAGTTAGCTGGCAGCCTGCCTGTGTGTGGCAAGGGCTCTTTAAAGCCTCAAAGGATGCATTAGTTTGATGTCAGAGGCTTTGTTTGTGGCATTCCCCAGAATAATCATCCTCCCTCTGTGTGTGTGTGTGTACATGTATCTCCTCCCTGTCTGAATCTCTGATGCTCCCCCATCCTGTGTCCGAAGAGCGCAGTTAGACAGCATGGATAACTCCAGTGAGACAGATGGAGATGGATCCAGGCCTCTGTGGGGACAGCTGCGTCCCTGACAGTCCCCTCTGGTCGTGCACCTGTTAGGAACTATACTTAGCATGGGAAAACTTTCCAGAAAAGAGAAAGCAGGGGAGAAGTGGGGAGGTAGAAAGGCTGGGAATTTGGCCTCATTCTCCCCAGCGGGTCCTGAAGCTCCAAAAATGTCTCTCAGTAATAGCATCCAAAAATGACAATCAGGTGAAAAGCAGGCAGTGTACCAAGGTATGCTGGCACTGTTCGGAGACAGCCTGAGGGAGTGACAGCTTCATAACTGCTGGGTGAAATGCCAGGAAGCCTGGTGTGTTTGTCCTGACAGGCCCCAGCGGTCCAGACCACTTGGCAACTGCCATATGGGAACTCTGGTAGATACTGAGTGAGGCACGTGCTGGGGGGTCACAGGTTGAGCCTTCACTGTTGTGAGACGTGAGGCAGTGCAGACTCCCATGTCCATCACGTATCACCCAGGACTATTGCAGTACCTCTAACGCTCCCCAATTCAAGCAGCCCCTGTTCCTAAAGCACTCAGCAAGCTGTCCTCCTGTGCTCCAACCTGTCTGCCACACTTACAGCCATCCATCCGCCTGCCCACCATCCCTGTGCATAGCCACCTACCCGTAGAGCTCGTGTGGAATGAATGGGGGAGGAAATCCTCCTCCTTTTGGCACTGTGCAAGGTTCTCTGTGAGGAGATGGGAGGCTTTTCAGCTTTTTATAAATGAAGAACCTGAATTATGTGCCCATGCTCTGATGCTAATTGAATGTGCTGCTCCCTTTCTTGCAGCAGGGGCTCCCTGGGAGCCTTGCAAGGAGGCAGCCAGCCATGGTGTCTTGCCTGAGCAGAGGCAGCAGATTCAGGTAGGTTTAGAGGCCATGTTTTCTTTTATATTCTTTTCCTTTGATAAGTGCTGAGCTGCATTTTCACCACACAAGACTCCCATTGGCACAGGAGGTGCCCGATGGCCATCTCTGCTGTGTCACTCGTGACATGCAGCAGTGGCTGCACCCTCTCTAGACCACCCCTCATCTTCCTCCCTGGGGAGGAGCTCCTGAGCTCCTTCTCCGGAAAGAGTCCCCTGCCTGGAGCTCCAGCTGGTGAAGAGTGAAACTCTTATCAGTGCTTTGTAACTGCAGGAAGCTTCAGGTGAATGAGAATCCAGCAGCTCTCAAATGCCTCCAGAGCCGTCCCGCAGCAGGGCCCAGCTCCCGGCGCTGCTAACAGGTGGCATTGCCTCCCTGGAAGGACGCTCTGCTTCGCTTTCAGCTGCTCTCCCGCTATGCCTATCCGCACGCCCTCTCTAATACCCGCACGCCGCTCATGCAGTTAGCGTTTCAGTATTTATGGCCACCTGGGCTGTTGCTTAGTGGTGGGGATTTGCTGTACTTAGATGAAAAATGCAACAGGAACTTTAAACTGCTCTGTGGCTAAATTGAGTTCAGTTTTCCAGTCCCTGCAGCTCTCAGCTATCCTCCTCTGCCCTGTTGCTGTGCCCTCTTAGCAAGAAGCAAGAAAACTATTATGTTGCATTTAGGAGCCACTGAGCACTACGAGTTTTACTAAACATCTTCCCTGAATTATGTTCTTTCTTAGTCAATGTTTCCCCAGCCTCGGGGGGAAGATCTGGGTGTGAAACCAAGAAATGAAGAGGGAATACAGCGTATCGTGAGGATATCTGCAACATCTCCAGCTGATAGGATAAATCCACAATATTCCTAGCTGCCTAATCTGGATTCTTGTGGCACTGGAATAATTTGCATTTACACACCTGTGCAGCAGGTGTGAATGGGAGCGTCTTACCATTTCCAGGCACTCCAGCCCTGCTGGTACCAGTGCCCGCTGTGCCAGCTCCTGATGCCACAAGATTGGTTTCTGTGCCATCCGAAGTGGGGAAATGCTTGTCTCCTTTCAGTGGCCACTTGCAGCTTTTTCCTCTTAAGACTGGGAAAATCCTTCTCACATTTCCCAACTTTTCCCTGTGGCGTTAGGAAGCGATACGTAGGGAGAATCATACCTATTTCTGCTTGTGAGCGGGAGAAACAGGAGGTCGTTCCTAATCTCAGTCATGGAGATGGACTGAATGAAGCTGGTAAGCGTGGGATAACTGGGTAACCTGTATGTTACTTGCAAGGTGCTTAACCTCTCGTCATATATGCCATGGAGGCTTTCCTGGAACCAGAGGCACTAGCCAGCATAAATTGCTTCTGTCAATGTGCTTTATTGGACTACATCAAAGTAGAATCGATAAAGAGTTAAAAAAATCCCCAAAAATGGGCTTACTAAGCCAGACCAAGTCATAAACAGATTTAGAGTGCTGTGGAGGTCAGGTTTCAGCCAGCATTCATGAAAATAGGGGGGTTCTGGCGTTGTCGGAGGGTGATTCATTGCACTGGAATATTTCAGGGGAGGAGAACTGTACAGGAGTTGTTAACACACTGCTGCAAAGAGAGGGGCTCCTTGTGTGTCAGGCTTCTGCCTCCGAGTTTGCTGTCACAGATTTGTACTGATATCATTTATATCAGTATAAGTTATCTGTTTCCAGTTAACCTAGATGAAAGCCTGAATGTGGTTATTGCATTCTAAGGTTGCTGGAACTTGTTAATAATTTAGAATAATAAAGTCAGTCAAATTAATTCACTCCTAAAATTGAGCTTATTTGCATTGGCTTGTCTTTTTTTTGTAACAGATCTCTCTGCGGGCATATGTTTGTGTAAGCTTTTTGTATGTGCTTGTGAGTGTTTGTGTGCATACGTAATTTCCTTCACCATCTTACAACCAAAAGAAGCTGAGCTGGATTTAAACGTTGTACAAGAAAAATGGTTTCTCCCTGCCTGTGAATATATTCAGTGAAGGTCCACCCCAAAGCGAAGCCGAATAGCTAAGGTATAAATCCATGGGAAAAAATGGGGTTTGTGATGGAAATGCTCCCTCGTTTTAAATTATAGCTAGGCATATGTGAAGCTGAAATTCATGCTGCAGCATCCAGACGGTGCCTCAAGCTGGCCGCACGTTCCCAGAAATAAAGAAAAATACCACAGCCTACCTGCAAAATGACCTTTCTCCTAACACCGACTTGCAGCTCAGAAGCTTTTGTGCTGTAAGAGGCAGGGTAAGATACATGAAGTGACAGATTGCTACTGACAGTGAAAGGCTCTTTCAGCTGCATTTCTCTACAGCCACAGTGATATATCCAGGGGCTTGTTAGAGGAACAACAGTACCAGCCAGTAACCAGTTGGTCTAAGCCCTAGAGATAGACCGTATGTCCCACACTCTGTTTCCTAATCTGCAAATGTAAATTCAGCTGCTGTATCACTTCTCTTCCTGCATGTTATATAGCAAAGAAACGCACACGTGTATTTATCTGTCTATGGCAATGCTTATATCTGTAAATAACAATGTTTGTATCTGTGCATGCATGTATGTGCATATTTATGTGTCTATGTATTTATTATGGGTGAGGCTGGTTGTAGAGCAGTCCAGAAAAATGGAAATCCTCTTGTGCAAATCATGCTTTCTTGGAGGAAAGGAGAGCCTGGACACCAGGGGTGATGAATAGGCCCTGAACCGCAGTGAAAATTTTTTTTTAAAGGCAAAACAATTTCAGGGAAAGGGTTTCCAAAAAGTCCAGTTTCAGGAGGTAGCTCAATTGAATTTCTGGTTCCTGGCTGCCTGCCTGGAGGGCCTCTTGTCACTTCTACTTTCTTCCAACAAGGCAGAAGGCGGAATTGACAGCAGCCTTCCCTCCAGGCTGTTAGAGAAGCAGGGAAGCCAGATGCTTTGCCTCCCTGCTCCCTCCCCCTTCTGTGGCCCAAGAGCCAGAGAGTGAAGTTGCTTAACTTTTCCGTCGTTGCTCTCCAGTGTTCCTGGTCTGACCCAGCGGGGATCCTGAGGAATGAAATAATGCCTGGTAGTCAGCAGAGTTCGATGTGTGTACACAAAAGGGTTCCTAACTATTGAGGGATAGGAGTGTGTGCGTCACACAGTAAAGTATCATTATGCTTTTGTATAGAAAAGTAAAATTATACTTTTGTACAGAAAGTTTATGCAGAGAGGCACACTGGTGGAAATGGGCTGATATACAAGCCTCTCCCCTGGAGCAAAACCAGGGCAAAGAGTTGTACAATATGATTCCAGAGCTTCCATTCCAAACTCACTTCTAAACTTGCTCTCAGCCTGTGCTATTTGTGTAGCTGCATATAGGTTACATTGTAGGTGATAGCTAAAATATTCTTACGATTTCTTCTGCAAGGACAGTATGCTCAGCCCCTCTCTTTTCTTCTTTGTGCAGGATTATCGTCTTTAGATGGTAAGAAATGTAAGAAGGTTTCAGTTGCTGTTGAATTAACATTTCTATACGCATCATTTAACTAGATAATTTGCTGACTCTCAAATTTTTGTGTAGTCAAATTGGTTGGCTGTTTTAACATTCCTAAGTGCTAGTTAACATGATGTGGAGAACGGACCCCTTTCTTTAGATTCAGGGCAGTAGCAGGGTAAGGTTCTCTAATATAGTTTTTTGAGACCTGACCTGCTCTAAGTCAGGCGTTGTGCATTTCCCAACAGACAGGAGCATTTCCCAGGAGCTCTTGCCCTCCCTTTCCAGTCTGCCGACAACTGCAAAATGGGGTGACAAATTGGTAGTGGATGGCCAGGAAATGACACCCTCTCCCTCCCCGAGCTCATCTCATTGCGAAAAGCTCCAAACGCCAGTTAAGATGAGAACCTTCTTCTCTGCTAAGCTCATCTGTACCGAAACTGGCAGTCTGTGGGAGAGTGTCTCTGCAACCTGTTGGCTCTGCCGGGGGTCATCCAGACATCTCGAAAAGCAGTAAAATCGTAGGCTTTCATTAAAGTACATACTGTCCTTTTCTCCTCCTCTGTGCTGCTTTATGCCTTCTCTATACCCAGAGGTTATATCACTGTCTATCCAGTGTGTGCTCGTACACTCCTTCCGTCTGCCACTGGTCTCTCTGTCCCTCTGCCATTCCCCGGGGGGGGGGGGGGGGGGGGGGGTGGTGGTGGTGTGTGTGTGTCACAGTAATTTCTGCAAATTGGAAGAGTATAGTCGAGGGTGTGTGTGAAGGTTGAGGAGATTTTTATTTGCTTTTTGGTTTTGTGGTGTTGGTTGTTTGTTTTTTTTTTTTTTAC
>NW_008795250.1:2570668-2596863 GCF_000699145.1 Aptenodytes forsteri | reverse complement strand
TCCGTGCCGCCGGCCCCCTTCCGGGGGGGGGGGGGGGTGAATAGTGACTGAGCAGGCGTTCCTCCTCCTCCTCGTTTGGCATGCATTGCTCCCTGTGCCAACTCAGGCAGGAATGAACATCAGCCTAGGGCAAACCACAAACATTTGTAGCCTGCAGCAAGGCAAAATGTGTTGCCCAGAACAGCCTTTGGAAATATTTTAATTGCCCCTGGTTGAACTGGCAATCAACTAACTTGAGGTAAAGATCACAAGTGGAGACAAAGTCTAGGGGGAATTTTATGCTTGGAGTTAAATTTCAGCAACATTTTTGCAGCATTTCTAATTGGTATGGTTTAACAGCCATCACTAAACATCCCCAAATCAAAACAGTTCTGATGTACGTGGAAAGCAAATCACAGTCGTGCAGCTCTAGCACAGTATTGTGAGGTGGATGAACGTGGGGCTTATAAAAGAATCAGCCTAACCACTGAGGTGTTTCTGAGCAGGTTTATAGTCAGAAGACTTCTTTAATGGACTGTAAATCAAAAACTGAATTTTATTTTTTGTTTCTCCAGACTTGCCAGTGAAAGAAGAGCTTGCATCTGCCTGACTGCTTTCAGATCAAGTCATCTTTGCCAGCCAAAGCAGATTCTTCTTGCCTGCTTCCAAGAGGCATGAGCTTAAACAACTGGTCCCAGAGTGGGGTGTCTCTACAGTCCTAGCCATGAAGAGAGGTGATTATTCCTCCCTAATAATTCAGTTTCCCGTAAGGAAATTATCACACACACAGAGGCGTGCACCTTCCTCTGTTCTGTCGACATGCACTGCTAGAAAGATTTATTTCAGTAATAAGGTCTTCGCAGTGAAATGTAACAAAATGAGGGAGCAAGTTTATTAATTATATATTTTACAGTTAATGAAAGATAATATTTAACAGAAGTAATTGCAGGCATCTGCCTTGATGGCACAATTCATTTTCAGTAATAAATGGTTTGTGTGTCCCTTTGTTGGACTGATCAGTTACAGACACAAATCCTGCCTTGTGCTAAGCCCCTCTTATCTCTTTTCATTTGCAGGAGGTGAAATGTTCTCCTGTTCAGTGTATACAGAAGAGACTGGAGCAGAGCTGCTATCTCCGTAACAGTAAAACTACAGTGAAATCTAAATTCTTTGTTCATGTTTCATTGCCTGATTTGAGGAAAACAGTGATTATGAGATCAGACATCAGCCTCAGGGTGAGTATAGATACCACCCACACCAGCTCTACCAACACACTGCAATCTATATCTGGTTCTCTCCATTCTTGTCTATCCCTCGCAGCCCTGCTGGAGGCTCTGATAGGCATAAAAGCCTTGTTCTACAGGACTTGGGTATTTCACCCCTCAAGCTGCTTCTAAGTAGCTTCTTCCGTTTCTGCTGAAATATCACGTAGGAGCACTTGTCACTCATCTCAGGTTGCATTCAAGCCATTTTCAAAACCTGGGCATGGATATACATTAGCTGTCCATGTAGTAACTTGGCAGGTTGTCAGAGCATGTGCCCCTTTGGTATCCGGTACAAAGGGTGGCTGGGTGTCTTCTTGTATGCCCTGACATTTGTAGAGTGGGAAAGTTTATTTTGCAGTATCACCGATAATTTGTCTATGCTCCTAACACCTTTCAAGCAGGTTGGTAGATTCTACCTCATGTAGGTGTCCATCTCTCATTATCTTTCTGCTACCTGAGGTACACTACAGAGCCTGTGACACACAGTTGAGTGATTTTTATTCCCTCCACTTGAGGGAAGTATCTTACAACATTTTACGCTGGTCCACTGCGATTGACTCATGCCACCTATTTCTGAAATGCAGCCAACAAGGTGAGAGAAGATCTAGAAAAGTTAACAGCATCCAGATCAATTTAGGACAGGAAGTAAAAACAAAAGTTAGATAAAACATTGTAAACAGACAAACCCAGCATGCCTGCCAACCACAGAGCCATCCTGTGTGACAGTGTGACATTCCTTCCTTCTTTCGTCTTTTTTTTTCTTTAAAACCTGTTGGCGCAGTTGGTGGGTTCTCCCCATGGGGTTCACTGCAAATGAGCTGTGACAGGTGAAGTCATTAGCTCTAATAGCTATGCACACCTCAAGACAACAGTCCTTCATACGTAAGAGGTTGATGGGAACTTTTCAAGGAGGTGTTTATCTAACGGACTGCCGTGGGGATCAGGGTTAGGTCCAGTCTTCTCTAGTGTCTTCATTAAAGAGCTGGAAGAGGGGGTAAACAGCATGTTAATGACATCTAGGATGAAATGAAGAGAGAACAAAGCGAAGGGCCAGGGGAGGTCACTGGTGCCAGCCCACCAGAAATGAGTAGGACTGGGTTGTATCTGCCACGGGCTTTCAGTCTGGCTTCACATTGGCCTGATTTTGTAAGTAAGCAGAGACTTGGGGCTGAGTCTGGGCAACCAGGGCGGTGGGTTGCGTATTTGTAAGGGCATCTGTTAAGCTATAGTGTTGGCTACTCTGCTTTAGAACACAGCTTTTCTGCAGACCCATCTTGTAAATATTTAAATGCATGAATAGCGGAATCAGCAAGTCTGGGTGGAGATTTGCGAGCTGGAGGGAAGCAGTGTGTGAGTTGCATGTCTCTTTCTCACATGTCTGCACTCGCGTGTGCACATCTTCCAATACCTTCCAGAGAGATTTTCATCCAAAGAGCTCTGAAAGCCTTTCAGGCATCAATCACACAAGCTCCGCAATAACCCTGCAAGGTCAGGAGGTGTTATCAGATGGGGGAAAAGTCTGTGTCTCTGCGTTGTTCCTCAGAGGAGCAATTTGCGCCTGAACAAGGAGAGGTGAACAGAGGGCTAGTGACTCCTGCAAGTGTGTGCATTTGCTGCAATCAGAGCTTTCCTGATTCCTAGAGCCAGGGATGGGAGCCAGGTCTCCTGAACCCCTGTTCTCCGCCTTGACCACTAGAAACACTTCCTCCCCACAGAAACCTCACCATGAAACCACCCACAGGAGAACGGCTTTGTTGTTTGGCAGAGAGAGCGCAGGGTCTGCTCTACCCAATCCGCAGGCGCATTTTTGGGGTTGCGTGTTTACTAAAATCTTGGCTTTGCTGGTCTGGAGAGAATAAAAGTTGATTGTTCACCAGCCAGGGATCGGCGTCTCCCTGCCTGTACGTGTAAATATTTCTGTACAGCCATACCAGGCCATAGGGAATGTTTGTGGTGCAGCAGCCTGCTTGTATTAGAAGCCTTGTCTCTCTTCTGTGGTAAACATGTCTCTTGTTACCTGTTCTCACTGAAGCTTTTCTGGCTTCTCCTATCCTTTACTTGGCCACTTTGGCTTCAGGGCCTCATGATAGCTGGATTGATTTATTTATTTAATAATAAAACTTAAAGAACTGGTTGTTTTCCAGATTGCTCCGTCCCAGGCAGTGGCTGTCTCTGAGGAGCCAGGTCACGATGGCGTTAGTGTGGAGAGAAGCAGGGCTGCTTGGTGTGAGCCTCAGCTCTGCCAACCCTGCTGTTCCTTCTGCCTTTCAGCCTTCTCCCAGTAACCCCCCTCCTCCTGAACTGGCAGGAAGGATTACAGTGCTGTTCAGGCTGTCCAGACCTTGCCAGTTCCGTCCCTCTCAGGATGTGGCAAGGATCATGTAAAAGGGAGTTCACAGCCCAAGTCTACAAACAGGACCATATGACAGTAGAGAGAAGACGACAGAAGACAAGGAGTGGGCCTTCCATCAGTTATTTCTCCTGTGCAGGTCCCTAGTAGGTGTCACAGCACGTGTTTGCTGTCTCTCACCCACTCCGTGGGCCCATGTCTAAGTGTGGCTGCTCAGCACATGGAGGATCTCCCAGAACCCAGGTTTGGCTGTGCAGATCTGGGCTCGTGGGGCAGAACGGAGCCTCCCTGTACAGTGCTGCTGGTGTGTTCGGTCCCAGTGGGAGTCCAGCACGAGAGTCTCGTGTCGTATTTGTGAGACTGGATTGCTTGCCCTGTTCTCCGAGGCAGCATAGCACACAACACTGAGATTGTGCAAGGAGAACCATGATGGGAGAGAACTGAGCATTGTGGGGAGAAGAGACAGGCAGTGAGCAGGCAGCGAGCAGGCAGCAGCGGGAAGTGGGGATGCTTATGGAAGTGAACTCTTGGTTGGAGATAGCAGGAAGGAAGATAGGAAGGAGGAAAAGGCCAATCGGATCCCAACCTGAGGCATCTGCTGCTCATAATCCGAAGGCAATCAACTCCTGGCTGGTGTGGGAAAGGGCTCCCCCACCCTACAGCTTCACACGTGGTACCAACAGGTCTAATGGGTCATGTTGCTGCTTTAGGAGACTTGATTTTATTCAGCTTCCTAAAATCTTGAGTTCTGCGATAACTGCACGACAACACTGCTTTGAGCAGAAGTCAGTCGAACTGGTTCATCACTAATGCTTCCCTGTCTGTCGGTTTTACAGCTGGATAATGAAACCCACTTCCCATCGCTCTCTGACCTTGGTTTTGCAGAGTGTTCAGGCGCATCTTAAAGACTTCATATTTCAAGAGGGAGGAGTCTGTCACAGCTGCAGCTCTGTGCCTCGGGTGTTTCGTTCCCCTGAAGGTTTGGCCCTTCCTTCAGGAGGAGGTTTGTGTATTCACAGTGTTTCTGCCCATAGGACTGATAACATTGAGATTGTCTTACACATCAGCAACAGAATGAAGAAAGCATTGGCAATCAGGACCCAAAATAATTATGTTTATCATCTGTAATCATCACAGGGGGTCTAACAGCACATAAGCACTTCTAGCAGGCTGCTTTCAGGAACGCAGAATGCAGGCAGTATCATTGGAGGATTCACTGATTATTTAAACGGATACTAGCCAGCCACTGACCAGTGCAGCGGGGGATTCTCTGGACTGCAAGCACACCTATTTATTACATACGTTGAAAACAAGGGCATTTCCAGTGCTGAACCCATCTCTGTGTGTGCAAGTGTTAATGGGTGTAGTTTCAGAGTAAGGCTGCGGAAATAACAACTGAGTCTCTTTCTGACTGATCCCTGGGATTTGGAAGGTATAATCTGGAAGAGCCTACAGCTGCTTGAACCCCTCTCCATGGAAGGGATTATTCCAAGGGAACTCTCTGATGTTTCCCCTTGAGGCTCTGTCTGCTCCTCCCTAGTTTCACGCCAGTCCTGAAATACATAACCCTAAACAAAGACTTTAGGACTGAGTTTCCCGCTGGCAGAACTATCCTCCATCACACTGCTGCACAGTCTGAGGGTGCTGAGCAGAAATGTCTGAGCAAATTCAACTGATCTCAGTTCAGAAAAGGCCCCCAAAAACATTTGCAGTCAACAAAAAACAACATTGTTCAACCCATATCCTTGCAGCTTAGTCCTCTCTCTCCTCGTGCTGCACTGTTAGGGAGACACAAACTTTGGAGCAAGGGAGAAAGGGCCAAAGTAAGTCTTGGCCAAAATGAGTACAGTCAATTGCTGCATTTAGCCATTTGGTGGAAGGTCTTAGTAACAGTCTGCTTGGAAGTAAAAGTCTTAAAGCTGAGAGCACAGGAAGAGTTAAAGCCAGATTTGTATGTGTAGTGGAATTAGTTGGAATCCCATCAAAAGCCCATGACACTTCATCTCTTCAGCAAAACATCTGAGATGCTGCACGTTAAGTTACTGTGATGTTCTGGGTTATAAAGTGGCTTTCTAAACCCCTTGTTTTCCATGATGATCTCCAGATGAGGATGTAAAATCCCTCCTTACAGGATGCCAGTCCTGAGGTGTCTCAGGGAAGGATATTTCTCAGTATCTGTCAATGGGAACTGGTGTTTCTCCTGCACACACCACCTCACTGCCAAGAAATCTGCTTTAGCAAGGCTCTTATGAACTACTTTCAAACCTGGAAAGGCTTTTTTTAGAGCCAAATGTTGATGTAAGTGCATTTTTACTAAAATTCAAATGCAAACCAATCAGCATTTCACTCCAGCACTTCAGTTTTCCTGCAGATTGTTTTTCCAGGGGCACCTTCTCCTTCTGGTTTATCTGGAAGACTGTGGGAATGCTGTCAAGACAGGAGCCGTTCTCCTGCATCTAAAGGGCAACCAGCTTAGGGACTGAGCCAGATACTTCTGTTGTGTGGGTATCTCATGCCAGTGAGCTGAGGAGGAGAGCTGAGCTCCATGGTGTGCTCTGTGCCTGGTCAGAAAAGCCCGGCTGTTAACTATGCAAGTGAGATTCTGCCTGCTGTTTCAGGGACGTATAATCCTACAATCAGAGGATAATGTTGGGTGAAAGGAGCCTCAGGGAGCCTTCAGTCCGAGTCCCTGCTCAAAGCACAGCCAGCCTCAAAGTGAGGTCCAGTTGGTCTGGACATCATCCAGTCAGCTTTTGTATATCTTCAAGGACAGGGATTGTTCCGCCTCTCTGGGCCCCTGTCCAGGATAATTGGGGTTTTCCTGACGCTGAGTGCTCAGTAGCTGAGTGTGAAATCTCGTCCAAAATCTTTGCCCTTTTCTGTGCTGGGATAGGTTCTGCTTGCAAAGCAGTTTTATCACTAACTTAATACCTGCCAGACTTTCCCTGTGCTCTTGAAGCTTCTCCAGCTTCTTCCTTGGACTTTTCCAAGTGCAGAAAGGACAATGCTCGCTCCTATCCCAGTGTGTACCCGGGGTGGCTGTTCTGTTACTGGCACAGAGGACTTGGGGCCAGCCTAGACCATTGGATCCCCTGGCCCAGCTGGTGAAAGGAAGACGAGACTATGGGAGTCCAACAGGGACTTCTGTTGTAGCTGTAGAGCCTGGAGCAGGACAGTGAAGGGAAGGAGACTTAGAAAGTGGTGACCCTGGGTGGGTAGCGGGGTTGCTTCGGTGGTATGTTTGCCTATGTTTTGCATTGGTGAGTAGAAGTAGAGTCATGTTCTGCAACAGATTTTTGGGTGGGATCTCCTTGGCTGGGGATGAAGGCTGGCTCCTGTGGGTCACCCCCGCAGAGCTGAAGGCTGCTGCTTGCTGGAATGGGGAAATTCTGGAGCAGTGGGGCAAAACCTCTGGACCTTTATGCTTCAGCTCAACCAGTCTAGGAAGAGAGTGGGACCTGTATAGCAAGGGGACTGAATGTCCCTCCCATGGTTCTTCAGAGGAGGAAATGGAACAGAAGAGGAAGATGCTGAACCAGTGATGCAGCTGGGGGAGCTCCTGTGGTAGACCTTCAGCATGAGAGCTGCAAAACGAAGCTTTGTGGTATGGAACTGTACAAGGTAAAAGGAGGAGGCATGTCCCAGAGAGCTCCCTACCAAAGCGTGAGACTGATGGAGGTGAACAGAGGAGCAGTGAAGTGATTCCGACTGTGATCTTGGTGCTGCGCTGTCAAACTTGCTGTAGGAATCACAGTGAAAGAAGATTTTGAAGAAGACAAGTAAGGAGCTTTGTGGGTGTTTTTCCCTTCCAGAAGCATGAATAAAGAAAAGCATGACAGTGCTTCCTTGAAAATCTGGTGGGTGGACCGGTGCTATGAGCTGATAGAAGATGGGGGCTGATTCCTTCATAATGAATGAAAGATGACAGATGGGGAAAGGCAAGGGAAAGGCCTTCAGCACTAGTATAATTAACTTACTTCTGAGAACATTGGGATGGGCTTTTTTCCTAATATGAAAGAGAAAAGAGAGGATATTTGACTGAGAGTAATGGGATAATGGGAATTGTGGAGGTGAATTTGGTTGGTCCTCTGTTCCTGCGACACCTGAAGCAAAGACCCTGTACCAGCTTCAAGAGCAGAGAGAGAGGATGGCCTCCCTGGTCTTAGAGAGGGTAGGCTGCATGGGGCTGGTCTACCTCCTCCTAACGTCATCAGTGGTCCTCTTGTTTTGGAAGAGGAGGTGAAGAGACAGACCCCTTTTAGCCCAATAATGACTTCACACCCCTACAAAATTTCCCTGCAAGCCTTTTCTCTTGCACACTAATGAGTCTGAGCCTACTTCATTGTGCTTCAGTAATTGTGCTTTTAATTATGCTCTGTGTCTTTGACCATCTGTTGTGCTCTTTTCAGAATCTGTTTCTGTTCTGATATCCCCTTTGAGATGAAGGGACCGCAAGTGCACGCAGTATCCAAGGTGTGGATGAATCATAGATTTTTCGGTTCTGTTCTTTTTTTTCTTTCCAAATGATTCATACCACTTGATCTGTTTCTTGATGGTTACTGAGCATTAAGCTGACATTTTCATGGAACTGACAGCTTTACGTGGAAAAATGAGGGCCTACCAAGAGGAGTGAAAATTAAGTCTGTTGGAGAGGAAAATCCTGATCCTTTCAAGACAAGATTGTTTGGACAGGGAATATCACAGGAGTCTGAAGGGAGAGGTTACAGCAGCTCCCAGCATGGAGGCCACCTGCGAGAGAGGCAACATGAACTTGATGGTGTCAGGAAGATGCTGTAACTTGCTGATAGACATATAAGAGCGAGCATGGCAGACCTCTTCTTTGAGAAAGACTACAAGGGAGAGGAAAATCAAGCCAGGAGAGGGAGCTGGAAAGGCTCCAGCTTGAATAGAGGAGATGAAGAGAAGCAAAATGAAAGGTTAATGAGCCAGAGAGCTTGTTAGGAAGACAGGGCAACTGCAAGTTTGGGCAGAGGATGTACAGCAACATCTGTGAGGGGGTTACATTTAGGGGTTGCAATAAAGTGGGCTACACAGAAGGAGCAGCAGCATCCCGGCTGCCAAGTTAAGCTTGTGGATCAGATGGTCCTGCTCACCCAGGCCTGGGAGTCCAAGAGGGAAGATTTGGCCCGTAGAGCTTGTTGGAGGGTGAGAGTAGTGAAGAAAGCATAGCATTTGGTGGATGAAAGGAACAAGCTTAATGTCAATATATTTGGTGTGTAGGATAAACATAGCTGAAACAGAGGGCTGAAGTCTGCAGGAACAGTGGCTAGAGTTGGAGGAAGACCAGGAGGTGATAACCTGCAAGCAGCCTGTTCTACTTTTTAAGATAAGGGAATAAAACTGGTCTGGGGCAGCTGTTTATGCGGTTCTGGCACCTTTTGGCTATGTATGGGGCATCTTTTCCCTTCAAAGGGAGAATTTAAGTCTGGGTGGCTTCCTCTTTATCATGTCAGCCCTTGCTCTGGCTCCTTTCTCCTGGTGTGCAGGGGTGTTCTAGCCTGTCCCACTGCTGCCAGTGAGATACTGTGCTATCTCAGGCTCTGATACCCAGGAATACCTTGTTCTCAGCAGGGTGACCTCTTTGTCTGTACTCCTTGCCATCCAGAGCTCTGTTATTGATTGGGCCTACGAATCCAGCCCCAACATCCAACAGCGTGCCTTCAGCCCAGTGCTGGCTTTGTCTCACCGCCGTCCATGTTCTGTGCACCTACGCCACGCTGCAATTGTGGCTGTGATTTGGATTTGTGTATGGTGACAGTGTGGGATGTGGGCAGAGTGGGTATTCATATATGGTGCCAGACCCTCAGTACTCTTAGAAAAGTCTTATTCCATCCCAGGCCACGGAGATCATCCCTTGACCTCTGGCAGCTGCTCCTCGTCTTGTCTTCTGAGCATCTTTTAAAGATACTTTGGATACCTTGGACTGCCTTGATGTGATTTCCTAATGCCTTCTTTGACCTTCCTCTTTCCCCTGGGCCTGACAACTTGGTCTAAGTGACGTCACCCATCATCACTGCTCCCTACATGAGCAGTGAAAAGAACCACCTGATGTTTTGCTTGCTGTCTCTGTTCCAGCTCTCGGACACCTTTCATCTCCAGCTTCCTACTGTAGGAGAGAATTGTGGTATTTGGCCTTATGGTTATCAGCCCAGCAAAACTGTCTCTTAGCCAGAAAGCAGGAATCACACACAACTAAAGTAACCAAATCTAATTCCCATTGACAGGAGAAAATTTCCATTGCCCTCTGCTAGTCTTGTCTGAAAGGGAGAGCAGCTCCTGGGATGGAAGAATAAAATGATGTACAGAAGCAAAGTTACATGGCTGAGATCACACGGGGTCCTTGGTAAATCTGGGATTACCAGGAAGATTAACTGGCATAACTGTGTTGGTTAGTTACTTGGGAAACATGAGAGAAACCAGAAGTTTCTTTTGGAGCTAAGAGAGCAGAGATGATTTGGGAGCCCTGTCTTCTTCTTGGAGGGGTCTAGATCAGACTAGATCCTCCTCCATATTCGGTGC
The DNA here is from genome assembly GCF_000699145.1 of Aptenodytes forsteri. NCBI lineage: Eukaryota > Metazoa > Chordata > Aves > Sphenisciformes > Spheniscidae > Aptenodytes > Aptenodytes forsteri. The sequence continues at coordinate 2,586,729 of NW_008795250.1, read as the reverse complement.
CCTAGCTGAACCCCTGGCCAGATGCCTGTGCCCTGCTCAATCCCCACACCTTCCTGACCCCTCCAAACAGGACATCTTGATGCTTGGCTCACGGCATGTTCTGTTTTAGTGGGGCTGTCTTGTTTTCTAGGCAGAGATATGAGTTGCCAGGTCTGAGTCTCCAGGAGTGCTGTCAACTGTACACTGATGTGCAAGGCCTTTCTCTGTCATCCTTCTACTCTTGCTGTTTTCTTATGCATGGAGGATGTTTAACATACATAGCTCACCAAATTACTTAAGGGGCTCTCTCTCTTATTCCTGTATTCTTCAGGCAGGTTCCTTTCCAATATAATCCTGTACCTGCAGGGTTAGGTGCCAAGCATCAGTCATGTGAGAGGACTGTAAATGAGGTTCCTTCAAAAACTAGTTCTATTTTGCTTAAGGCCGTAATGGGGAAACTGCTGTGTTTCCATTAAATCCCCTTTGTATCAATCTGTAGAGCTCGGCTGTGGGCGAGAGGTGCTGGGATCCCAATAGGCCACTAATTAATTACCAACCCCACATTCTTTATTGGCAACGCAGGGGCCTTCCGGCACCACCTCTTGATAGTTAATTAGGGTGAAGGCCAAGGAGAGGCTCCGTTTCAGTGGCGATCAGTTAACATTCCCTCTGGCTTTATTCCTTGCAGACACGTCTTGGCATTGTGAGGGGAAGCCAACATTGAACATATGGCTTATTGTGGAGCTCTGACCTTCCCAGAATGCCAGCGATCTGGGGCAAAGCCAAGCAGCTGGAATTTCCTTCAAGTGCCACTCAAAAGCCTACCTGATGCCGTGGAAAGCCACCGTGTCATTTCTGGGAGAATAAACCCATGGGCGAAGTACCAGCGGTTGCTCCTTGCTTGTGTTATTCCTTATTATACAACATGGACAGCTAAGAAGCTTTTGGTCATGCAGTAGGAGAAGACCACATATAAAATCTCCTTTGCAGGGCTCAGTGCTCAAAGGTGGTAAACATCAGCATAGCTCCATGGATGCTCTCTGACGGAGGCCTGCTGGCTATGGGTGTCCCTTGCATGGCTCTGTGAATCCAGGGGACTGCCAGATAACGGATTGGGACAACTGAGGGCACGCTTCTACAAGCCACACACGTGGTCTGTTGGGATCTTACCTGTCGTCAAAGGAAAAAGCATGTTTGGGGTGAGGCGCTGTAGTTCAGAAACTGTCTAGCCATTCTGGGCATGAAATCTGTGACTGGCTGGCCTGAGAGAGACCTTGGATAAGCAAAATGTAACCGCTCACAGTGGCTTGCCAAGAGCTGGGTGGGAAAAACCTTCCTTTGAAGAGGATTTCCCGTCTTCTCCCAAGGAGTCCCCAGCTGCTGAGCTTTCTTTGTTGCCATGGCCTCGTGTCTGGGATTTGCTTTTCTCAAGACCTTGAAACCCATTCCCTTCCTCAACTCCTCATGGAGTTTTCTGCAGCCTTTCTCCGGTAATGCAGCTGTTTGCTCCTTCTCTGGAATCTGCTTTGCACAGAAAAGATTTCTACTTTATTTTCCTTTTGCTTTGCAGCGACCTAATTAGTTAACTTTCTGTTGCAGTCTCTTCTACAGCACTTGCCAAAGAGCTCATCAAAGCCTCCCTGCCCCGGCGCTGGGGGAGGCGGATTATTAGTCTCTCTGTGTTCAAGGTTAGAGGAGATGTTTCCTCCTCTTGTGGACTAGCAACTCTTCCAGACAAATCTTTAGCCTCCCCATTCAAGATCAAAACCGCAGGCAGCTGGGAGGGCATTAGAGTAATGCTCATTCAAAGGTGGTGCTTTGTTTCCTTTAAGTGACTGTCAATCAGCCCTGCCCCTGATGTGCTGAAGACAAACTGACTTCACCCCTCTGCCTCACATCTTGGGCCAGAGCAGAGGAGAGCAGCCTGTCTGGGAAGTGGCTGTGGTCACTAGTGACGTGTCGCCTTGTCCCGGGAACCCTGGGGCACCCACGTTCCTCCTGCCCTCCCCAGCAGGAGGCTGGTGGGACCTTTACTGGGTCATCTCTGCCCGTGCCTGCCCGGACAAGGGGCAGCTCACAGTTCTTCCAGAGGGTGTGCTTGTGCCTAGTGTCGTGCAAGTGTCAGCCTTGGCTTTAGGGAGGATGAACGTCGAAAGGAAAAGGCTTCGGCAGCTGAGGTTGGTTTGTTACTTTGGAAGCTCCCCGGGCTGTGACCCCATCTCATGGAAAGTGTTGGTGTAGCGAGCTGAGACGTGCGGGAATGTCAGAGGCTGAGCATGTACTGTGGGGCTCGATAACCCTACTGATCTTGTTTCTTTTGCTTTTACCCTCGGCATCTGCTGCTATGAAGGTGTCTGATGGGTGGTAACAGTGAGTGTTTCCACAGAGTGTGCTTTACAAATCTGAGATTCCTCCTGGCCCTTGAGGCTGCACTAGAATATCACATACTTAATTCTTGGCATAACTGGATCTGTTTGGTCTTGGGATGACTGGAGGAATGTCTGGTCTCCCTCCTACTTCAACAAAATAAGGCTCATAAATAGCCATATTCCTCCTGTGGTGGGGAGACTGGTGCACATACCAAGCACCAAAGACTAACGTAGACAAAATGTATCACCACTGGCTGTGATTTCCCAAATATGTGATGTCCTAGAGATGTGGTAGTGCACTGAGCAGGAGGGATATGTGAGAGAGCAGGAGAGCATGGTTAAATACCCATGTCCTGCACTCAGATTTCACGTGCGTGTGTGCCTGCACTGTGTGCGGAGAACAGCTGCTCAGGCCTGACTTTGCCGGCGTCCTGAGCTGCACGGAGCTCTACAGCAACAGGAATGCAGCATCTAGGAAGGAGTGTCAGACTGGCCCCAGCCTCAGCCTCCCTTCTCCGGAGGGGTTGTATGAGGGCAACGTGGTGCAGAGCTGCGTATGGGACCAGGACCAACAGTGGCTCTAAACCCCCTTGGCCACCCAGTGACTCCACTCCAGGAGATCATTTGAGTAAGGAAAGCAAAGGCAGGATTTGCAGTGATGACTAAGGAGAGGGAACTAGAAACCGAGCAGGAGATGTAGGATGGGTGTTGGAAGTTGCTGTCAGTCAGGGGAGCTGGATCAGACTGGTGCTGGAAAAGAGATCAGAGGAGATGACTAGGGCAGAAGACAGGTTAGGTGGTTAGATTCATCCCAGCCCTCCCTTACTTGAGCAGCTCTGCCCACTGCCACTTACTCCCCCAGCAACACCATCCCGGGACCTACAGGGCTGTCCCCCTGCCAAGGGGCTCATGTACTGTTGCAGCCCTTTGGCTGGAGAGCAGCACGCTGCTCCCTCCATCACACCCTGCACTCGCGGGACTGTGTGTATCCGTCGTTCTGTGGCTGCTGGTAACCAGCACGTGCCTCTGCTCCTGGGCAGCAGCTGGTAAATCTATTTGCTCAGCAGGTGTGTTCTTGCATTCTCTGGAAGAATAGGCTTTTCGGGAAGAGAGGAGGAAGAGAACAGAGGAAAAACTGGAGGGGGGGCAGGAGGAAATAAAGGGAAGTAGAAGACAGAGGGAAAAGGCAGCAAATGACGGGAAGAATTAGAGATGGAGTGTGGAGAGGACTGCATGTCCCTGGTTGCTGTGAGCACTCAGCAGATCCTGTGGTGTGTCTGCTTTATTACTGACAGAGTTCTCCCTTCTGTCGGCTTGTTTCCTAATTGCTGGTCTTGTAAACTGCTTGATTTATGGCTCTGTTCATCAGTTCTGGCCCTCGGGTATAACATGCTTTTCCTTCCAGGCTGGGAAGTGAATAACGAATTAACAGGCCGCCTTAGGTTCAATAAGAAGCTGAGCATTCAGGGATCTTTATTGTGATGCACGTGCCAAATCTAACTGCTTAATTTTTACTTCTCATTCATGGAGGGTATTCAATGACTCCTTCCCCAGGGCAGCAGCTGCACTGTGGATGCATGGTGCCTTTGAAGTGTCCCACAAGAGAAGCCACCAAGGAATGGTTTCGCTGTTGGTTTGCACAGAGAACTCAATCTGTTTCCTCGCAGCTTGCTCTGAAGCTGACATTGTCTGCCATACACGTTTGTCTCGGACAAACTTCCTTTCAGTACAGCTGAGGGATGAAGATCAAGGCAGAGAACAAACAGCCCTGCCGAGCCGGAGCCATGACCCCCGGTGTGCAATCAGCCATCAAGCCAACCCCTGGCTGTCATCCCCATGTTCAGCCCTGAGAAGAGTTTTGTCCTAGACTCTGGAGTAGGGCTCCTAGAGTCAGTGCAGCTGCTCCCACAGTCCTCAATGGCAATCCAGTGCCTTCCATGCAGCTCTGATCCATGTGGCTACGTGGTCGCACCATGATGCATGAGGTTTATGGAGCATCCAGGCCTTGGTATGATAAGGTTTGTCCACCCCTGCCACCCCGGAGGGTTGTGAGGATGCGAGCTCCCTTGGGTTCAGAGCATGTGGCTGTTCTCCTTAACTGGTTCACAGGACTATGGCCAGGAAGTAATGTCATGTTCATACAGCAGCTCTGCAGCACCACAGACACACTGCAGCAGGGACTTCATAGGAAGAAAATGCCTGTAAAACAAAACCTTTGTGAGGGAAGAAAACTTTTGTAAAGAACAGAGAAACTACTGTAGAAGCGCGGGAGCTGTTCTGCAAGCATAACACTCTGCAAGTACTAGCTCAGGGCTTGCAGGTCTCGAGCAGATAAAGTTTAAGCTGATGAGTCCCCTCAGGACTTAGCAGCTCTCTGCCGTCCTGCCCTTGAACTGCCTCTTAGGATGCTGTTGCTATCTGTGAGCTGCTTCATGGCTGCAGCAGGTAAATCTGATCTGCCTGAAAGGGGGAGTTCAAGAAAATGGCTTTGTGCCCTCTGCATGCTGCTGTAGGAACGGGGGGATTCACCTTTGCATCACATGAGGCTGTGAGTGAAGGAGAGAGCTCGGGAAGTCAAGTGGAGCATTAACATAAGGCCTGCAGCCCCTAAGGTGCTGTAAAAACTCAGTTAGAGGGAGAGTTTTAATACACGTGTCCTATCATCAAGAATATTAACTACTAATTACTAAACTAATCTGAATATATACTCAAAGTCCAGGTGTTATCGCTTACTGATAAAAAGGCTTGAACTGTTTTTGATTCTGCGTGTGAGTGTGCTCACACCCATGTAGAATCTCTGTCACATTTCATAAATTGCATGGCAGGCAAGATGGTTCAGATACAATAAACGCAGGAGGTTCAAGGTCCTGGCCGATTCTTGCATCTGGCTGATCAGCCACCTGAGGCTTTGAGCCAGCAGCCGAGATCAAAGGAGCAGTAGTCTGGGATCCATGTTCAGGGTGGGCAGAGGAGATGCCTGCACCCTTCCCCTCCTCTGGTGCAAAGCTTGGAATGGTTTCTAAGCTTGGGACCAAATCACCTCCTTTCTGGATGCTGCTGTGGGTGGCAGCACAGCACAGACAGCTTCTCTTTGGACGTGTTCCTACTGCTCACAGTGCACAAGGGTCTTTAAATGGGATCAGGGTGAAATATTCCTCTGTAAACTCTTATATTCACATGGCAAGATCCTCTCTGTCATCTCTGACCTGTTCCTGCCTGGCTGCTGGTACGGATCTAAGCGCTACAGCATTCAATCACCTTCCAGACAATTGAACAGGAGCCGTTCCAAATACCGTCGCTTTCCCTCTCCCCTGCCCGTGGGTAGGAATTATCTCGAGCAGGTCGTAGCGGTGTGTGTAATAATGACTGTATCAGTGAACGTAGTTCCTGTTGCCTGGATGCAGGTAAAAAAAAGGCTGCTAGTAGGAAGGGGATATCTTACAGCTGAAGATGTGATCAGATGAGCGTCTGTTCCATCTTTAGAATCTTTTTTTTTTTTTAAAGTTACTATATTTCAGCTAAAGGTTACTGCCCCTCTGCTGTCAGGTCTCTTCATGCAGCTCGGGTGAGTAACTCTGTCCGTGCTTCTGTTCTGTACAGCGCAAAGTAAAACAGGTTTGTGTGAAAGCCCTGCTGACATGCTCTTCTTGTTCTGAGTACGATGATGTCAGGGATCTGACCTTTCACAGGAGTCAGCTTCACCGTGCATGCCCTGTGGTCGCGACAGTTGCCCCGTGACACTCCCAGCCTCAGCGGGCAACTCTGTCCATCCAGTCGACTATAGCTGGCATGAAAGGATGGAGTTGGGGTTTTTTTGGAGAGTAAGCTCCTGGGTTCATGTGTAAACCTCAGGAAGAATTTTGATTTTCAGGTCAGAGATCACAACCGGGACTGTGTTCTGGACAGAAGAGGCTTCCGGACCTCGTACCAGCTGGGCGAGGAGGCTCTCTTCCTAGCCAAGTGCAGTAACAAACGGCTGGTGTCAGAGCTGTGGGGCTGATCTGACCAGGCCTGTGTCCTCCTAGGGCAGGGAGCAGGCTGCACACATCATTTTGGTGGCTGTCAGGCATCAAAGACCTGGGCCAAATGCTCTTCCCGCTTACGAGGTTCATGATGAGTTTCATGAATCAGAGAGTGAATTCAGCCTTGAGGGTTCCTGTGGTGAGGGAATAAGGATTGTCACAGCCTTCCTCATCAAGCTGCAGTCTCCAGTGACTTTTTGGGCCCAGGATGCCTTTGCCCTGTGGCTTTGTTGTATCATCTGGCAGTACAAGACTGCCCTAAAGAGCACAAAGTGAATCCCTCTAACAATGGCCTTGGCTAAGGTATGTTTGACATAGGTCTCAATTGGGAATGCTCATGAGGAGCAAGCTGGGCTGTGGCTGTCTTCTAAAACCTGTGGGGACCGTGGATGTGAAATGTGAAACACCAGTAGTACGCCTGCTAATTACTCATTTACACCAATACATCCATCCCTCCCACAGAGGGATGAGGCGACAAAGTGTTTATACACATTTAGAGTATGGAAAAGACAGCTCATCTTGACTGAACCAGATTAGGGAGCGATCACAAGCGTATCCCAGCTGGCAGATCTGCACAAGGGTGGTCTCACGGAGTGGGACGGTGACAAGGCGTGAGAAGCAGTCTCAGCTAGAGCTGGCACAGCTGCAGCTGAGCTGTGATTTTCCTGCTTGTTTGCCCTGCAGTGCACTCTTCCCTTGGCAGCGGCTTGGAGCCTACATCCCTTTTCCCTACCCACAGGACTGATTGCAAGCTAGAGGGAGAATCTGGTGGCAGCCCCCACAAACATTTGGGTGTTTTCCAAATCTCTCCTACTCTCTGTAGCAGCTCTCAACTTGCTTGAAGTCAAGGACACACGTTAACTCACTGTCTGTCTTTTTCTCCCCCACACAGCACATTAGCTATGCTCTGGCTCTACAGTCTGAGAGAGATGTGCTCTGTTTAGGCAGTAAGTGCAGGTTACCTGCAGGGTGACGGGAGCCTTCTCTGGCCTTTTTGGTGATAGAAATATTCATCCATTTTTAGTCCTCTTGAGTCAGGTGGGGGATGCTGCACTGCTGAGCTTGTTCTGAGCATCGTGCCTCCAGATCCTTGGATCATCCCTGCTGCTGGGAAGGGAGAGCTGCTCTCACTCTGCATGGGCTCAGCTCTTCTCTCTTGCCAGCTAGACCACAGAGAGAGTTGATCAGCTGAAGCCTGTTAAGCTGTAGCTGACCCTTAGCTCAGACAGCCCAGGCTCCTGCTTTTAGATCCAGGCTCCTGCTTTTAGAACCACCAACCAACCCAGAGGTGGTTCTTTCTTGCCCAGAGCAAATACAAAAGTTGTAGCCCTCCTGGCAGACCAAAGCTCCTGGGCTGGCAAGAGCTCTGCTGCCTACAGGGCTAGCTAGGACCGTATCACCTCTTCTTCCTGACAAGTCCAGTCTGCAAGGAGACACAAGGCAGGGAGTGATCTATAATGATCCCTTCTCTTTGGTGACCGTCCACCAGGTCCCCAGCTTCTGCTGGAAGACATTGCCCCGAGCAAGGCAGAGCCCTGCAAGCTGCAGGTGGGGAGGAGACGATCCCCTTCCCCACTGGCATCGCTGCTGCAGAGATGTAAAGTTCTGGCAAGGCAGGCCAGAAGGAGATGACTTTTTTCTCTTGGTTGCTTTGTTCATTGTTTAGGTAACGGGTGGAAGAAAGACTTTGCTGGCTACGTTAAGGAAGTTGTTGTTTAGTTGTGGCCTTACTTGTTTTTTTGGGGAAGAAGATTGTGTTTGCCTTTGGGGGGGATATTGTGCAACAGCAGTTCATTTTAGTTAGTTGCTGTTTCTTTACCTTGGCTTCATTTAACCAGAGAAGAAATTTCTGAAAGGAGAGTTTTAAAAAGAGAGGGAGAAGAAAAACCCCAAAACAAAGCCCAGATTGGGGCTGGGATTTGGGATCTGTGCTTCCAGCTTGTCTGTGATGTGTACCCACTTAACAAGAAAAACTTTTGCCATAGACACAGAGGATGTGCCTCATTGCTTTCCCTCTCTTCCTAGCCTCTCCATTCACTTTAGGGAATGAGTGAGGGAAGTCTCTGTATCTCTGTGGTGGGATTAATGACAATATGGAGATGAGCTGAATGTATAATGGCCCATTTTCCCAGGAGAAGAGGCCTGTACCAGCAGCAGTTTGGCCCAGATGTCTGTGAGGGCTGTATCTTTTTCTCTTTTACAAGAGCACCCAGTAATTTTCTTCTTCCAGTTCTCCTGCCCTTGAAGTTGAGTTGCATCGGATACTCCCCAAGCTGGGGAGCAGGGCAGGCTGCTGAGCAGAGGGATGTGTCATGTAACTGGCTGTTGCTGTGAGGGTATTTAGGCACCTGTTTATCTGACTTTAGTGAGAGTTAGGCATTAAATAGGAGTTGAGTCCAAGACACAGGATCTTCCCCTCCCCTCCCTTCATATCCATCCTCTTTTATATCCATTTTCCTCTCTCGCAGCCTCATGGGGAGGGAGCAGGGGGATGATTTCCCTCTCTGTTCTCCCGCCCGTGTCTCCAGGTTGCAGCTGCCCATGAGGTTGGGGTGGCGTTGGGGGCCCTTTCCGCTCTGGCTCTGCCTCGTCACGACTTCTTCCCCCCTGAGCTGGAAGGTGACAGTCATGACAACAGCCGCAGAGCAGGGACAGGCAGCTGGGGTTTGGCAAGTTATAGGGCAGGGCAGGGTTTGCTTTTGTGCAGGCCATAAGGAAAGGAGCCCTCCTGGTACAAAGAGAGTTAAAAATGTCTCCATTAAAGCACTCGCAGCTGCCCAGAGCTCTCCAGACCATATTTTCAGGCTGGCGGCACTTGCTGGCAGCCTGTTGCCCTCAGAGCAGAGCTGGGTGCCTTCTGTCTCCTCTATTCTCTCTGAGGGCACCTCCCCGCTGTTCGGGTCTGAGTGAGCTGGGGGTCACTCCCACTTCAAGCCTTTTTTTCCCTTCCCTTTCCAGCTCCTTAAACAACAAAGGTGTTGAGGGAATTTATACCTCTGCCTGGTAACAAGGCAGATCAGTGAGACGCTGTCACGGTTTTGTGAGGGCTCCATAGATTTTTATTGCTTTGCAGTCCTTGGGTTCCCAACCTTCCTTTGGCTTGTAAATTGCCCACAAAATGCAGACACAGCTCCTATTCTGTGAGTTCCTTTGATGATTTTATTTATATCTCTTGCTTTGTCTTGTCTTTTATTACAGGGAGACTGCAATTAATTATTATCCCATCAGCTTCTATTTAGCCTGACAGTACAATGCAACACGCAGTGTCCAACCTTCCCCTGCCTCTGTGTGCACGAGCAGGCAGCTATTCTCGAGAAGAACAAAGGCACTGGCAGCTTTAGAAAGGGACGTGCTGCTAAAGGGCAGCTGAAGAGAGTTCAATAGCACCAGCAGAGCACAGTTGTGATATGGCTAAAGTGACCAGACATTCCCATTTAGTTGTGATGCTCCTGATTTTATCTTCTCATCCAAAGTGTATTTTAGACTCACTCTTCGAGCGGGTATAGGCTCGTGGTTAGAGCAGAGGCAGGGCTCTTGTGTCTTTTTCCCACATCTCTGATTGACCAGATCTTTTCACGTCTTACCCCCTCTATGAAATAGAAATTGTACCTGTGAGATATGTAAAACAGTCCCTGCTTATTCAGTGTGGGCAAAGCCACAGTGGGAAGACAGGAGGTGCACATACCGAAGAGAGATGAGCAGCAGACCCGAGTGATCATAAATCTAGAGAACGCTGGCCCAGGGAGCGGACTGAAGGAACTGGCAGTGTCTGGGCAAGAGACAACTTAGAGGACACCTGGTGATGCTCTGGCAAAGAGGGAGGAACGGATCTGTTATTCACATCTGCAAGGTAGCAGGAGGGCAAGAATGGACTTAACGTACAACAAGGGATGTTCAACGTAGATGCTGGGAAAGCGGTAAGAATACTAGTGGTGTGAGCAGATTTCCCTGGCTGGAGAGGGAGGGTCTCCAGTGCTGAAGCTTCTTAGGAGCAGTTTTGGATACGTGTCTGGTTTGTTCTGTGAGTGTATGTGTCAGTAATGTTTTGACAAGATCCAGTGCCAGCTGAGTGGAAGCTGCTGTTAAACCAAATGTTTGTTCACTTCTGCTTATTTCTCTCGTCGTCTCATTAGTTCATTTACACCTGATCTTGGCAGCCTTTGACAGTGTAGCTCTTGGCCTGACCACCCCAGACCAGCTAATGACAATGGAGCAGAGCCTCTGGGCCAATATCCTTATGAAAATGTCAGTGTAGTCCTTCTACACCAGCGTCCTCTCCTCTTCTCCCCAGCAGAGTCCACTCCATGCTTCGGAGGAAGCTGCAAGATTGGGCTATGATGCCATAAATTCAGAGAGGTGTTTCTTGCTCCTGCCCTCCACAAATGACATGTGCTCACTAGCCCACATGGCTAGCAGCCATTAGCTGGTTTAAGTTTTTCAGTCCAAGCGAACGTAGCTGTGGGGCTCCGTGGGAAATGAAGGGCATGTCTGGACGGGGAGGACAGGCAGACTGAGCTGGCTCTGCCATTGCTACTGCCGGAATAAAAGTGCCAGGAACTGCAGGGCTGAGATGCTGAGTTGGCTGGTAGAAAAGTGGCTCAAGTTTAGGACTGTCGAGGTTCACCTCACTTAATTAGCCTTTCTGAGAGAGCAGATTGACTGGCTTGGGTGCAGTTCTGCTCAGGTGTGCTAACCTGCTGCTGGGAGTGAGCTGGGATGGTCTTGCAACCCTGTCCGGTGTTGTGAGAACTTAGCTCAGCTCTGCATTGCTTCAGGTCTCTCCCTCCCATGCTTAGAAGATGAAGATAAAGGTAAGAGCAGTAACTTGATGTCTGATTCCAGGTCTCCCATTTGAAAACCTCGATTAGGTGGTCAAGTGAACTCTTCTTCCACCTCCACCCCAGCTGCCTCCCAGCTGCATTTCTACTGAATCTGTGATTACTGTGATAAAATTGCAACTAAATTCTGTCAGCTTTGCAGCATGAACTATGAGGGCTGGTCTTTACATCAGACATGTAATTACCTGTCTACAAAACTATGAAAATGTACAAGGAAAAAAAGAGGGAAAAGCAAGATCTCTGTCAAATGAGAGAAAGGCTATCATTTTCCCCATTATTTTTTTGTTTGTTTTCCTCCATTCACAGCAGTGCATAGCTGTGCTTAATCCAGCTAGGAACCTGCTCCAGAGATCAGTCTGCCTGATAAGCTACCTTGTCACTACTGACCCTCAAATCTCTATAAGGACGTAGGACTTTATGTTTGAAAACCCTGGAAAAATTCTCAAATCTGCAGGATCCTAGAAGTAGGAAAATCTGTTTTCCTGCATAAGAAGAAGGTCTTTTTGTGGTGACTGAATATTGAATTGCAATCAGAATGGCAGTACTATTTGTTAAATGCAAGTTACTTAAATAATTCATTTTTCTTACTAATTATACAGTACGTGGTTAGCTTCAATGATCACATGTAATTAAAGCCGAACGTTTTCTGCAGCACTGTCATGACTTTGATGGTGCTGATCGAGAAGAGACTAAGGTTTCCTGGTAGTCTACAGATTATGTGCTAATTTAGGGGTTTAGATGGAGTGGCATGTGTATCCTGTGCTTAGAGACACACCTTGAACATAGGCAGTATCTCCCAATTTCCTAGAGGTCCTTAGATTTGACTGAGGTCCCAAGTTATCAAAGCCTCCGCTTAATTTTAAATATGTGCTTAAAACCTTTTGAAGTCCATGATGCTTAAGTATGTGCTTCAGCTTTAGTCACACACTTGAGACTTTTACCGAATTGAGGCCGCTGGCTGGTTAGGGATGAAGCCTCGCTAGTACCTGTTCTTCCCAAGGACACTTCTTGTCCCCTTGATTGACCGATCCAACGTAGCAGGCTTGAAATGCCTCGGTCACTGGCATGGTTAACTTTATTTCTTTTTAAACACAATAAGCAAACCCCTAAGAGCTTGAAAAGTTTTTTCCCTGAGAAACTAAATGAGAGTATATGTAGGAGGAAAAAAATATCATCTCTGGCTATATTATTTTACCGTGCCAACCAGTGGGGAAGCCTTACAGAGGATTACTGTGTAGCGGAAAAGGCTTGGTTTTCCGTGCATGCTTTAATGACTGGACCTTTGACCTACCTTTTAACTGTGACCATTTAATAACTACTGGACTCACTTTGCCCTCAGCAGGATGTTGCATGTAGCTTCACTGTGTTGAAGAACACAGTCAAAATTAAAAATGTAATTTAATGATTCAGTCGGTAACAGACCCAACAGCCTGCCTGTGGAGTGGACCTTCATAAACATCCTTCTATACAAGAATGCTTTCCTAGACAAAAATTAACTTACAGGCATTATGCGGTAAGTTCCCAAGTCATCTCCTCTGCAGTCTTTAAATCCTGTGTGAAAAATCTCTACTGAATGTTTAGCCAACAGCAAAATGAAAGTTCGTTCTCTCCTTTAACAAAAAGAGTTGGGAAGCGGATTTAGATATCTTTGCACAGTGGACCCTGGGAAATACATGAGTTGGTCTCTTCTCTGAAGAGTTCAGGATTTAAACATACAAGTCAGACTCGAAGTGGGAGGGGAAGCTGGCTCCGAGAGGAAGGTGACATGCCTAAAGGTGGCACAAGAGGACAGTAGCAGAGCTGGAATTATACCCCAGGCCCCCAGTGCAGCACCCGTGCACTGTGTCAGCAGCAATCCTTGCGGGCTTTGGCTGCTCCCTGAGGTTTGACAACTGCATTCAGATGTGGGCAAACCCTATATGCAAGGACATTATTATCTACAAGCCATCACAGCAGGTAAAGAAACTGTAAGGAGCAATTCTGTATACCCAGAATAATTGAGGAGGCCTCCTGAACTTCTCTTAGCTTGGGAGAGGGAGTACCTGGAGGGGGCAGGTAGCTGACAGCCGTGGGCTGGGGCAGAGCGGTCAAGAAAAAGAGAAAGCATATTTTGACTGAATGTATCAGTGGACTTTAGTTCTCTGGACTTCAGCTCAGTCCTTGCAAGGAAATCTTTCCTACCAAAAAACCCAAGCTAGCAAATTTCCTCAAAGCCCTGTTTCAGTGGAGAAAGATCTCTCAATGTGATTGTAATGTCCGCCTAGTCTACAGGTCCCAACCAGACAGTGGAGCAAGGGAAATAGAGGTTTCAGTTTGAGAGAAAATTCTCAGTTGCCCTGAGGGAAGAACAACAGGTCTTTCTGCCTGGTCTCCGAAAAGAGATTCATTGGACCTGACTCTCCTGTCAGGCAGGGATAGGACAAGAAATAATGGATTTGGATTGTGGTGGGAAAGATTTAGGTTACATGTCAGGAAATTCTTCCTGTAGTGAGGATAGTTTAGCCATGCAATAGCTTTTTTTAGGTTTTCTTTTTTTTAGTAGTTCTATTAGATGTAGGAGGTGATGATGCTATGAAGCTACCAAGGTAGACCTTACTGTTGTTCCTGCTCTACACTCTCTCTTACCCAACGTGCTTTGTCAGGATCCATAGAAAATCAGATCAGATGAAATCCTGTTTTGAGTGTCTCATGCCAGGCTTAATTCCTTGTGCTGTGTCTCTCTGTGAAAGGAGGCCAGTGTCCTTGACTGTAGCAGCCCTCTCTAGAGAGATAGTTCTTTTGTACCTCTACTTGTACCTGTACCCTCCGGCTCTCTCTTAGTCTGGCCCATTCCCAAAATGGTACAAAAACGCATATGCTCCATCACAACAGAAATAATGACAGGAGGCAAAGGTTCAAGATGAACATCATTGTTCTTATGAAATCTTCATTTACAGTTAGTTTGCAGCTGGTTTTTTAGAAAGAATAAATTTACTGTAATAAGAGTGAGTCAGCATGGATATATTGCGGGTAAATCATGTCAGACTAATTTGATCACTTATGCTAATGAAATAACTATCAGTCTAGATATCATAAATCTATCTGCTTGTCCAGAAGGTTTTGAGAAAATTTTGCGTGATGGATTATAGCACAAACTCCCTAAATGTAGGTTAAAATAATCTATTATTGAAGAGGGTAAAATACTAGCAAGAAGGCAGAGTCATGGCTTGAAGCTAAGGGTTGAGTGTCAATGAGGAGGTGACTGAGGAGCAGATCCTCTGCTGGGGCTCTTTAATATTTTTATTAAAGATTTACACAACACCGCAGCATGTAGGAGCATTAAATTTGCAGATGATACAGAGCTAAAGGGATCAGGCAAAACTTACTGGTCTTTCTTTGCAGAGAAATTGCTTTTTGGCAGTATAATCTTGCTAAATTATGTAAGGAGACTCAAAACTGCAATATGATCTTGACTGGACCAAGATGCTCCATGGCAGTTACAGTACCTTTAACAGAGAACTGGAGGTACGAACTGGAGTCTTTTCAGTGGAGATGGGGAGGTTTATATTGTAAGGTGTGGTGGAGGTATGGGGGTGAGAGGAATCACCAGCAGGAGGACAGAGAGATATTTTTCCTTCATTTTTTAACTTTTTGAGTCCTTAATACACTCTCACCGTAAACATTTGCACAGCAGTGTTTGATAGAAAGTACTGGGGGTGGTCATGTTTTATTATAATGTATAAAATATTATATATTCTGTTTGGCCATGTTTTATTATAGTATATAAAATATATATTCTGTGTGTAGCTGATGTAGCAATTCTATCTGAGAGAGCTTGCATTTATGTCTCTGAGTAAGGACTCACCTGTTCCTGACTATCTGCAGTGGAAGGAGGGGGAACTGGATAGGAACAAAACATTCTTGTTCTCGTGTGCCCACACACTAAAGAGTTAACTGGGAGCAGATACTACACTTCTAGCTCCTATCCTGTTACAGCACACAGCAATGTTGAAGTGTAGCCGTATCCCAGCCACGTCTAGCTGTGTAAACATTACTCTTGCCATACCTATCATCTGAGCTACCGAACTTCACGTTCATCTGGGTTTCTGGTTTTAGGTCCTCTTCATTACACAACGTCTGGGTAACGTCTTGCCAGTCCAGGCAAGAAAGGGACTTCCTCGGCTTCAGCCTGCTCCGGTCGAGTGCGAGACAGCTGAGCTGTCCAGCAGGCAACACTCGACGCTTCCCGGCAGCTTTTCTACCAATTTTTAAGAGTGATGTGATGACTCTGCTATTCCAGTGACAGTGTTACATACGCTCCTCTTTCTGCCACTCTGCGAAAAAAATGTTCAATCTTTGGAAGATGTACTATAACTAGCGGCTGATTTGTCGCATGAGGCTGAGTAGGGGAAGAGTGAACATAACAGGAGAGTGGTTTTTCCTCTATTTTGGTCTCTGATTTAAATCAGCTTCTGAGGCAGCATTCATTTCTGGGAGAAGAGTGATGCTTTTGGATTGAGATTTCTGCAATGGGAGCAATCTTCTGGGGTAGCGAACACCTGTATTTCAGAGTTAGTGCAGATGTTTAAAGGTGGCCAGTTACACTTACAGCATACCCAGATGCCACACTCCTAATTTCTTCACCATTGAGAAGCTGAGCTGCAAATCTTCAGACAGCAGTTATCATTAACAGAAGGGCAAAAATATCAAAATGTAAACCACATGATCATAGAATCACAGAACAGTTTGGGTTGGAAGGGACCTCTAAAGGTCATCTAGTCCAACCCCCCTGCTGTGGGCAGCGACATCTTCAACTAGGTCAGGTTGCTCAGAGCCCCATCCAACCTGACCTTGAACGTTTCCAGGGATGGGGC
>NW_008795250.1:2553137-2566172 GCF_000699145.1 Aptenodytes forsteri | reverse complement strand
TGGGTTATGTGTACGCCAAGTCCCCCACTCGGCCTGTGGAATGCCTCTCCTTCAAAGAGGCGCCCTCCCTGCGCACCCTCCCTCGCGAACTCAAAATAAATCTGTTGTTAAATAAATCAAAGATAGAACCGAAGAAGAAATCTGAAGTCCCCGTGTAGTAGGCATAACTCATTCTTACTGCCAGTTCAAAATCAACCATAGCAGGAGAATTTAACGATACCATTGTTTAGTGAAATTAGACTTGACACTAGCTAGTTACATTTTATTTTGGTTGGTTACGATTTGCAATTGTTTGACACTCATTAGAAATCACAGTAACCTGTTTTAAGGGCAGGCAAATTAAGATTCCCTCTCTCCGTACAAGATTACTCATCACACCACAGCTACATGCTAATTGGAAAATAACTAGTGAATGAACATGTCTTACACAAGCTGTCATCTGAGCATGTCAGGTAACGTACCAGAGGTGATCTCGCAAAGAATTTGGTCATACAAACAAGAGCTAAGAAAAAACTGTTGCAGGAAATTAACGCTACAATAATTTATCAGATGCAAAAATAATTATTAATCCTTAATGATCCTGGTAATTTCTTTATGGGAATTCACCTGACCTTCTGTTTCCTTCACTGCCTCCAGCATGAGAATACATGGTTCCCTACCTGAACCTCAGCCCTGGCTTTTTTTTATTCGGAGCCTGCCAGTGAGTTCGAGAAGCCCTAGGGTTTGCTGAGCCAAGCCAGGCTTCCAGGGAAAAGACCTCTGAAGGCTACACTCACAAGACAACAGGGTAAGCTGCGAGCTCCAAGCATACCACCTTCCGTCTCCTGCTAGAGGAAATCTTGTTTAGCTAAACCAGAACAGAGTGGGGGAAAATTTTAGCTAATTTCTTGCAAAGGGGGATGTGTACTGCCAAGGGCTGTCCGGGAAGCGTCATGAGGTCTTGCAGGGAGATAAGCAGATGCAGAGAGAGATTTCCTAGTGGTTACACCTGCGTTAGGAAGCAGCCAGGTGCGGTAGGAGCAGATCTGGGGAGTGAAATGTTTGGTGCTGGTCCGCTATATGCGTTTTGGGGGATTTACTTGGGATAGGTCTGATCTGGCCCCATGGCTTGGAACATTCAATAGCAGCTGGGACGTTGTGTGGGTCTCTGCAGCTCATCTTGTCATTTAGTTTTGTCTGAAAGGAATCCAGTTCTGCAGCGTGGACCTAAATGTAGTAAGTGGGGAAGGTCAGGAGAGTCCTGACCCTCAAAAGGGCGGTCCTGCTCCAAAATAAAACAAACGCTGATACAGCTGTAGAAGAGTCTGCAGGAAGAGTCAAACCAGCCTCTCATTCCCGGAAACAGCTAATGAAAGTTAATCTGAACATGCACAGCCTGTTTTATTGTTTTTATAACATGTTCACTCTGAAATGCTTTTGTTCTAGGGAAGCAATACTTTGCAATCAGGAAGTTGCTTGTTTCGTGATTAGTGTTGCTGTTGCCCCCGAGGGAAGGGATGGCACTGTCTGGACAGACTTCGGATCCGCCAAAGAAACTTGCATCTGGTACTCTACCCGAGATCCAGCCTACAAGTGGAAAAGTTGCCTGGTTCCCACTGATGACTTTGGATTTAGGAGCTAAGAGATGGTGTGCTGTGTGGGGCACAGCATCAAATGAGAGTGGTGAGAAGTGTAGTTCACCCACTAGCTGTGACATGAGTTTCCAGCCTCAGTTTGGCAGGAAGATGTACAGGTAAGATTAGCTTTATCAGTTTATTCTCTGCAATGCATTCATTTTTTTATCTAGAAAATACACTCCTTGTATCACACTGCCCAACTCTCTGTGTTTTCTGCATATTCAAACAGAAGATGAATTTTCACTTCTGACAGTTCAGCTTGCAAAACCAAGGGAGAGATGGAAAAAAGACCCTTCTGCGTCAGTGTGATGATTGATCACTTTTTATTTTTGCTCAGATGCCAGGTCTGGATTTGAAATAGAAAAGTAATATGCTATTTTATGGAGTTACTTCAGGAGGGGGCCCTGAAGGAGGAATGTAGAGTGCTGTAAGACAGGGCTGGAGAGATCAGACAGGAGCCAGGAGAACAAAAGCCGCCACTGTTAGAGATCTGGGAGTTGGTGTTGGATGAAGCGGGGCCTCCCGCTGTTCGCTGCTCACTGTTGCTGTGGCCAGGCTGGCATCACTGTGCAAGGGGAAATGCAGGCGAAGAGCTAATCTATCGAAACAGAAGGGCAGACTTAGCTTGAGAAGATGAGCATGCTGAGCTGGTTTCTGCTCTGTTACACCCTGAAACCTCACTGATATCTGTACAGCTCCCCAGCTGTAATGAGGAGCAGACAGGGGTTCTTTATGCATTTTCTCCAGAGCCAGACTGGTGAGGATTTGGTGAGGACTGGAGAAACTGATACTGAGATTTTCAGCTCGGCGGGAGGGAATCTGTGTTTGCTTAATTTGGGAAGAGACAGTCATATAACTTACAGTATGTAAAGCTTAAGCAGTGGAAGTATCCCCCAGAGCGTAGTGTAGAGTTCGAGGCAGCTAGGAAAAGTCTTTCAGGCTGCCTGAACCTTTCCACAATGCTTCCTCCATTCCTTCAAATACAAAGAAATGCCTGCTCCGAACAGTTTGTGCAAGAACTAGACTCCAGTCTAGTAATCTAGGGATATGACAGCCATAGTGTAGAGTTCGAGGCAGCTAGGAGAAGTCTTTCAGGCTGCCTGAACCTTTCCACAATGCTTCCTCCATTCCTTCAAATACAAAGAAATGCCTGCTCCGAACAGTTTGTGCAAGAACTAGACTCCAGTCTAGTAATCTAGGGATTATGACAGCCGTATTTAGTCTAACTGCCTATATAATTTCTCCCAGAAGGTGAGTTAAAGAGCGCCTTCTGAAAAACAGCTAATCTCATAATTTTGCCTAGTTCTCTGGCAAGCTTTTCCAGTACTGAATGGCCTTCACTGCTGCTTCTGTTATGTTTTATTTCAAGGTTAAATTCTTAATTGCCAGCTTTTGCAGTTGTCTTGGAGGAGGCATCGTGGTACCCGAAAGCCCTCTCTCACAATTGCCTTCCCCCATATTAGCGCCTGTAGCAGTAATCAGATCCTGTCTCAGTCACGTCTCCGATAAGCCGACAGGCTTGGGCTTCTTCAGAAGCACGCTGGACAGCTTCTGTTTCCCAGCTCCAGGGTCATTTTTTTGGCTTTGCCTGAATCGCTTCTGTATTTTCTCTTTCTCCATGAAGGAAGGAACATAGCCTGGACACGGCTTTCCAGCAGAATGTTGCTGGAGCTGCGTATGAGAAGGAACGCTTCCTGCTGGGGTCTGCAATTGCCCTTTCTAAACACCAAGGGATCGGAGGAGTCCCTTTACGGCAGCTTGCGCTGCAGCTAGGGCTACGGCCGATCTCTGTGATGTCCTCTAAGTCCTTTTCAAAGCAACTCCTTTCCGAGGCAGCATCCTGTAAGTGTAACTTGTATTTCTGGTTTCAGATGTCTTACCTTGCATTTGACTTTTTAAATCATGTTGCACTGCAGTGTGGCCAACTCTCAGTTATTTCAGATCGCGGTATTTTGATAGTCCAGTCCTGCTTGTTGTTTCCCTACCATCAATCTTGTTGGCATCTGCAAACTTTGCCACAACAAGGATTTACATAGCATCATTTAGATCATTGATAAAAATATTGAATAAGACGGTAATGGGAGTTTCACTCTTCTTTTATCCCAGATATTTTTACCCAGTGTAATATTGCTGTACGTTTATTGAATCGTGGCTATTGGAACATCCAGTAAATATGCCTTTGAAGAATAGCCAGTTTTCAGGAATGCTTTCCACCTTAAATGTATATTCCCAGTCCATTATGCCGACAACTGAGGTTAAGGCTTGGGAAAATAGAAATATTAAATGCATAGGTGTCTGCGTCACTGCGTGGTGCCAGATTGTTTGCACAAGTGTAACCAGATCATGCCCTGTGGTATCTAGGCAACTTGCTGGGTTTTAGATCAGCAATTAACTCTTCTTTGGCCTTCAGAGGTCCAGCAGAAGGTTTCCCCATGCAGATTGCAGCAGTTTCTGGGCTGAAGGCATTATTGCTTTGGAAGAACTTTTGTTCCTGGCTTTATGAGATGTCTACGAGCTAGCTTCTGGGTTGAACCTCACCACAGTAGTGCAGCTTGGCTTCATGCCATCATGTGGAGAGGAAGTGACAGCCATGCTGGACATTCTCCTTGTGGTGGTGCCCACCTTGTAAAACAGTGTTAATACACATTTTGAATGTTTCTTTTCAGTTACCAACCTGGATCTCAGCGGGGAACAGGGCTGCTCTGATTGCCGTGGAGTGAGCTGGATCTGCAAGCTTATCCGGAGCCAGTCAATGTGTCCACAGGTAGGTGCCAGCATTCTCAGCACAGCAGTGCAGGACCTATTCTGCAGTGCTCGGGCTGTCTCTGCAACTAAGGGAGTTTCAGACTGTGTAACAGCTGTGAATGGGGAAGGCACCGATGTGGCAGAGAGATGCCTTTGCATCAAGTTTTGTGGGTTGTTCAGGACCTCTAATGGGTGCAGCCCAGGAGCTCATTTAGATCCCAGGTTATGAGGGTTGCAAACCCAGGAAATTGTTTATAAATATCCCCTTCACCCTCTAAATCTAGACTCAGAGCAGCTATCACCTGACTTCGGGAGGTGTTGGCGTGGCAGGATCTGCAACTTTTGCAGAGCTTCCTAAGAGGAGAGGTGTCACTGTTGCAGGTAGGGACAAAGGCAGCTCTTCTGACAGCAGCTGTGTAGCAAATCTCTTTACAGAAATGCATCTCAAAATCTCAGAACTGCTCAGAGCACCCCAGCCAAATATCCCCAGCCTGGTACAGCAGAGCACGAAGGAAATCGGTGATATTCAGAATTTGGTCTTTAGCTACACAGGACCTGAAAGCACGGGCAGGTTTGTACCTCTGGGGAGAGAGGTACGAGGAAGCAGAGCAGCCTTTGACATGGTAACAGGAGCTGTCCCTTGCAGAGCTAGAGGCAGAATAGTTGTTATTAAAAGAAGGTGACTTGGCCTTCATGGAGACATTTGAGCTGCTCTGGTTTGCAGACCCCTGGGTCTTGAGTCCTGAATTCACGGTGGGGTTGGCTCAGCACAACAGACTCTGAAGGAGGGTTATGGCTGGGGAGCTCTGGCACTGCCAGCGGGAAAAGGTCATGCAAAATAAAGGAGGGTCCCTTTGACAGGAATTGAGGAATACCTCTGACTGTACACAAATATCATCCAACTGCTTAATTTCAGGCCTATTGCTCATGGCACACAGGCAGGAGAAAATAAGAAGGGGAGGCAGCTGAAGGTAGGTCCTTCTACATTCAGCTCAGTGCAGCCTGGGAAAGCTTTGGGCAGCCTATCCCCCATCTCTGTCTGCTTTTCATTATTACTTTTATAGCCAGAAATAAGAACTTTATTGGCTTTATTCATCTCCTGTCAGATGCCCAGTCAACATCTGGCAATGCAGCAATTCCCAGAAAGTGCTGACCTAGTGAGACCCAGTGGATCAGAACGTGCTGAGGAAGGTCTCCATCCTCCCTCCCATCCCTGACTGCCCTTTTAAGTATCTTCCCAGCCAAAGTAGGATATGTACCCCCACCTCACCCTTGCTACCTGCCTGCATTTCAGAGCACCAGGGTCATGGGAGCTCCTGTGGTTGGAAGGCACCTGAGAAAACATCTAGGGCATGGAGGATAGGGGCAGGAGGAGCTGGGCAGGGGACAGGTCATCCTGAAAACTGCTCCTGGATCCATAGAACTGATAGTGAGGGACTGCATCCTTTCCCAGGGCTGGGGTAGGCCACTGCATGGGGAGGAGATTTGACAAATGGATCAGAAAGGAGCAGCGGACCAAGTGCAGTGCCTGGCCAGTGTAAGAGGGGCGCACATGGCAGGGCAGAGGAGCTCAGCTCTCCCTCCTCCCATATGCCTTTGTTTGGATTTGCACAGGACTAAGAACCTATGCATAAAACTGCAGGGACCCTTCCTGAAGGGTTTTTGATAGAGTGTCCTGCAGGTTAGAGGATATTAAGATCTAGCAGAGGATTGAATAGAGAGGAACACATTTTTATTTACTTCAGTGCATATTGGACTCATAATAAAATTCAGGTGTAACAAGCCAGAGGCAAGTTCTGTTCTATTCGGAGATTAGCCCATGTGCAGCTGCTCCAGCAGGTCCAGCAGGTTCCCGGTCAGATCCCTGGGCTCCCACAGCGGATCTCTTGAGCCCCCTTTTCCCACACGGTCCCGCCCTGACTTCTCCCTCAGGTGTGGGTGGCTTGTTTGTGCTGAATTGTGGTACCTGCCTTTCCACATCTTGGGTTTTCTTTGCTCCCTATCTCCTAGATTCAAGCTCCAGCCAGCTGGTCAGAGCAGTTCCTCCCTCTTCTCTGCTAGAGTCTTCTCCCCACATTTTGGTCTTTTTTTACTGACCACCTCTATGGGAAGTTCCCTCCTGTTCCTGTGGCACTCTTGTCCCTCCGGTTGCTCTCCTCTCCCAGTCCAGCTGCTGCCTAGTGCTGCCACATGCTCTTTTGCCCACACATCCTCCTTGGGCTCTGCGGCCCCTTTATGGGCTCCTCCACACCTCTACCCTGAGACAACATCTAACCAAGGCCACTTTGTGGCTTCAGCTGTTTTTGTCATCTAGTGCCTGAGGGGCCTTTGCACTTCGGTGCCCATGAAGAGAGCAGAGTAGGTTCCCCTTTCCTCCTGCCCAGAAGTGGAGGTTCTGGGGGAGAAGGTAGCCAGGTACAGCTTTTCCCTCCTGGTGCCAGAGCTCAGCTGGGCCAACTGCCTTCCTGGCCTTGGCTATTCTCCTTTGAGTAGGAAACCTTGCCATGAAACAAGGACACAAACCCTTGTAGCCCTCAACGATATCAGGTGCCTGCAGCCTGGTCCCATCCTGGCCATTTTTGGAGCATGCAGTCTTCTCAAACGCCCTGTCAAGTCCCCAGAGCTGGGTATCTTTGGTTGTCCTCTGCCTAATCAGACGCCCACTCATGTGAGCAAATGCCACCAGTGGGAGCTGAGGCATCATAATCCAGCCCATAATGCTCCTTTAAAGACATTTCAGCAGCTCAATTAAGTTTCCACTTGTGTGTTTTCTTTTTCCCCCCTTTGCTTTCATGGTCATTTAAAACAAATAAAGTGAGCAGAACACGGCAGCGTGATAACCACCGTTTAATTCCCTTCCCACGGGTCTCCAGATTATTTGGTGATTCAGCGGCAGCAGGGGGAACATTTACGGAAAGGGAGGCGGGAGCTTCCCACAGGGACGACAGCTCACAAACCAGGGCCCCTGAGCATCTCGGAGGAAATACGTGCCTCGGGTTTTCCTTTTAAATACCATGGATATGGTGAATGCAGCGCCAGAGTCCAGGCCTTGGAACAGAAGCAGCCACCCGCTCCCCCACTTTTGTGGCGTCCCCGTTCTCATTGCATGTCTCACTGCCCTTGTTGTTCTCGCATTGTGAAGTGTGGACGAAGACCAATGTTCAGGATACATTTCACGCTTCTGTGCAAACACAATATGAGATGAAGAATTCATACCCTTAGACAAGGAGACGAGAGCGTATTTTCTCATAATAAGGAAAAGCAGCCAGATTGGAGCCTGCCAATTTCTCTTCAATGCTCCCGACTTCCCTAGGAAGTTCAAACAAGCCTATGCTTTTAAACAGGCAGAGAGAAGTATATTATATTTAAAAAAAAAAACAAACCACAAATCCTTTTGGATCTTTTTTGCATTATTCTCCCAACCTCTATCTTGGTAGGTGACTTTTCCAGCTCTCCCCCATTTGATCTGCTGGGACTGCAGTGGTCGTGAAGGAGAATACCGTGTGTTTTATGTGTTTGCGAACAATTAATGGTGGTACCACGTTTCACTGGAACAGCATGTAAAACGTACCTCAGGAGGGGAAAAAATAACAACTAACCAGACTGTTAAGCAGTCCGGAGCTGTCCTGTAGGAAAACACAATGTGGGGGGTTGTTTATTCATCAGCAGCAGTAAATAACGGGCGCTCACCTTGAGCTCTCCTTCAGCCACTTCTTCTTCTCCCCAGCCTCTGTGCTAGCAAAGAAAGGAAATATTTACTGTAGTTTGGATGACAAACTGTGTTTTTATAGCTGTTCAAATTTTAGCTTTTGTTTTCTCCCTAAAAAGCTCTGTTTTCATAGCTTTGGCTTTGTCTTCCCCAGCATCAAAAGCCTCTGCCTGGAGTGCATTCTGCCAGTCTGACACTGAAAATTAGTCCTGAACCATTTGCCTGAACCTGTCAACCCCACATCATAGCCACGCATTCTGTATGCAGGTGGTTTGGCCTGGGAAGGACACATAATGCACGTTAGTCATTTAATACATTTATAATCTAATCTCTCAGAACAGCACCATCAGCAGTTTTTCTTACCCTTTGTGCAGTACATCGAGACGTGTTTCCATCCCTGTGCCCATGCCAGGAGGAGGTATTGGCTCACCCAGCAACGGGGCGGATGGCTCCGAATTCCCTTCGGCAAAGGCTACAGCGGCGTCGGCTCCCCCGTGCTGCCTCCCCTGAGCCTCTGCCTGCCCTGGCGAGGCAGGACCCATGTCTTGAAGAGTGACCGTCTGTCCCATGAGCCCCTGGAGCCCACGGCCTCTTCACTGGGGTCAGACCCAAGAGTGTCCGCCTGACAGCTCCAGCTGCACTGGGAGTCCCCAGCACGTGCCTCGCTGTTGAAGGTTCACAGCATCCCTTCCTTTCATCCAGATGTCAAGACTTTCCATCGATCTCGCTCAAGCTGAGTCTGAGCCTGGAGGCACAGAGGTTACAGAGCTTTTTCCCTTCAACTATCTGCACTTGAGAGTCATCCTGTCTTGTATAATTTTCCAGTGGGGAAGAGACAGGCTGGGCAGCGTGAACTGGAGACTGCCATGCGCCTTGGAAGTCCCGACGAGCCATGAGTGGCCAAGACCTGCCGAAGCCTGTTGACCGGGAGAGCTGCAGACACTGGATTCCTAAAGCCTGTGCTTTACCTAACACCTTCATAAAGTTTCCTGAATTAAAATGATTCAGGAAACACATTTTCAGACTGTCAGTGAGATGCATTCATCACTCCCCTGAATATGCACCAGATTGTTAATGCTTCGGGCCAAATACTGTGTCTTTTTTAATGCCTACAAAATGTAGTGCATGTTGCTGGCTTTATATTTATAATAATTATAAAAGTAATGGGAATAGCTGCATTCCTATAGGCTAGAAATGGCCAGGCACAGACAAAAAAAAAAAGATTCATTGTTGCAATTAATGCTTGAGCTTGCACCTTTGATTAATTAGCCTGGCGATAGCGCTATGCAAAAGATCAGGGTGAGAATTAATAGGGACACAAGTGCCGACTTTTAAGATGGTTAGACTACTATTTAGTGCTCCTACCTTGGGCTGCCTCTGCCTGTTTAATTAAAGGCCATGGCACATGCTTGCTATGCACCAATAGACTCATAGGCAGGTGGTGCAGAATATTTATATAACAGTCTTCAGTAGGAAACTTAAAAATTAAATTCCCATCCAGGTCTCTAAATATAATTTTGAAATGTCAGAGATGCTAAGGAGAATGCTGGCACCGGATGAGATTGCTGTCAGGAAGAGGCAATAGCGTGCCAGATTTATACGGGTCTAAATATGCAGGTGACTTTTCAGCTCTTGCGTTGAAGGGAGCCTAAAATGTCTGATGGACATACTTCATCTGATGGGAGGCAGAGAAACCAACAGGAGCACGTGCTACAGATTTGTACACCTGTAGGTGTCTATTGCTGATCCCTGCGGACAACCACAGGCTTTGATTGAAGTTGTTTTAACTGTGATCCAGCGCTGCCGACGGGGTGGGCGAGCACCAGGGTTTAGGTGTGATGGCTACAGGGGGCCAGGGCAGGAATTGCGGGGCTTTAAGCAGAACCCAGTATGTCGTTCCCCCATGATGATGTCTCCCTACGTCCACAGCCTGGCACACTGCGAATGACATCAGTGTACGAACGTCACCTTGGTGTGTCCTCCTCAGAGATACCACCGAGAGTGAACGAGGAGAGAGTACAGAGAAGAGAGCGTTGACGAATGCAGCCTGATCAGATGCTAATGGAGAGAAGAAGGACGAGAGATGTTCCACTGAGACCTGCCCAGGGAAAAGCTCTCCATGGAAAGGGCTTTAGTACCTTTTCTGGAGCATCACATCAGTGACAGGGTGGCAGTTTGCCTCTCTTCAGTGACCTTTTGCTGACTTCCATCTCACAAGGTATTTCGCTCTTCTCCTCCCACCCTCCTTTTCCTCCCAGTGTACTCCTTGGTGAGGAACAGCTTTGCTCTTTTTTAATGGGTGACTTTGATGGGCGAGATGGAGCAGGGGCAATTCCCAAGAGCCTGCAAGTTCCCATGAAGCACAAACTACTCTGAAGCACCAACCTTTTAAGGTGAGCCCTGTTGGCAAAGTTTCTCCTCCAGGTTTTATCCATCACTCCTTCTGCTGGCTCATTATCTTTCCCTTCTGCATATTTGTGCTTTCCACCACCCCAATTAATTTTTCCCAGTTACAGCAGCTATTGACTGGTGTATATAGATGGGGTTTAACCAGTCCTCCCCCCTGGCTGCTCCTGAATCGCTGACGAGGCTACTTTGTCTGTTCACACATCAATCTGAAAGCGCATGCAAAGTTATATCTTGGCTGACTTAATTGTTAGGAGCTGCAGCCCCAATGTCTTTGTAAATAAAATGGTTTAATCTCATGGGGCATGCCTGGTGGAGAGAGTCGAATAAATACATCAATATGTAAATAGATCCACAAGAGGAGGATGAACTGGGACTTTGCAAAACTGATAAAGCATCTTAGGAGACGTGTTGTCACTACACTTCTTGCATATTCTGATGAAGCAGACAGTAATGCTGGATCTCAGCCCTGAGTTGCAGGAGAGGAAGGGAGGAGGGAGGAGAGGGAGAAGTGTGGGCACGAGTGCACCGTGACTGAAATTCTTGTATGGATTGATTTGACTTAAATGTATTCCGAGGCTGGTCTAATTGCTAGTTTAGTCTCAGGCTTTGATTTTCCTGTTGCTTTCACATCTCTGCTGTCGAGTCTTTCCTGCATTTCAAGCAGCCTTATTGGGGGCAGCATCCAGACCAAACCCAACCTCTGTTAGTTGCAGGAGAGGAAAGGAGGGAGGGAGGGAGGGAGGGAGAAGTGTGGGCACGAGTGCACCGTGACTGAAATTCTTGTATGGATTGATTTGACTTAAATGTATTCCGAGGCTGGTCTAATTGCTAGTTTAGTCTCAGGCTTTGATTTTCCTGTTGCTTTCACATCTCTGCTGTCGAGTCTTTCCTGCATTTCAAGCAGCCTTATTGGGGGCAGCGTCCAGACCAAACCCAACCTCTGTTAGACCAAAAGACATGATACCTGTCTTTACTGAACCTTTCCACAAAGCGTTTGCAGCAAAGTGGGCATGAGTTAAAGGCAGCGAAGGTCAGAGTTTTGCTGCCTGGGTGTTTTGCCGGTGTGACAGCATCGGGCGCTATTTTGGAAAACAAAGCCTGAAGCTTTTGGGACACCTTGTTCATGATGGGCCTGTGCTGGTGTGACCCTCATCAGAGATCTTAGCGAATTGGGGGAGACCGGTTAAATGAAGCACCAAGAGGAGAAGGTGCCATAGCCAATTTGCTCACGCTGACGCACATCCTGCAGGATCCTCCCCGCTGCAGGACTGGCTCTATAGGTGACAGCCCTTACTTTTTCCTGCTGTGTGTCATGCGCTGCGGTGCCCACCCAGAGGAGATGCTGCTCTGCGGCAGCGCTGTTGCACTTCCACCGCACAGGTGGAAATACTGAGGTTCAGTTCACAAGTGGCAGCTCCGCCTGCCATGTGTCAGGCAAGAGGAAACCTGTCACCCACCTCGGGCACTCGAGTGCTTCTGCGCCGATTTCCAGGGAAAGGAGAGGAGGAGAAACCTCCCACCGCATTGTCTGGGGCACTGCCTCCCTTTCTGCGAGCTGAGCTCCAGCCCTTGTTTTGCAGCGCGCCACGTGGAATTTTATCACCTTCAACAATGAAATCTGTCACCTTCAAGCTGCTTTATTGTAATCTGGGGACTTTTGCCCTGTCCGCTGTAACCCAGCGCTGGGCTCCTGCCACATAGCACTGCATTCCTCCCCGCGCCATCGCTAACATCTATCGATCAGGCTCCTCGCTGCAACCCACGGTATTAACTTTAGGGACCACATTTGTACTTGTTTTCTCACCAGGATCAGATCGTTAATTGATCTTCCTTCTTTCTCTTTGCCTTCCTTCTGTCTCGTGTGCATCTCAATCCCCTTCTTCTGATGGCTGCTTCACCTCCCTTCCCAGCCCCCCTCCAATTTGGAGAATAAAAGACATGCAGTATAGCCAGTATTCAGGAGGTGATCTAATATTTTAAAGAATGTGATGTACAAATACGCGTTTTAAACGATGATACCTTCACATTGCATCAGTTATAAAAATACACACGTTTGAGTCAGATTAACTGGCATATCTTCTCTTCGAGAAAGCAATTTAATAATAAACTCGGGGAATGGTACCTCTTCAGCAGACACGGCTTGGATGTCACAACTCTTGAAGTGTGGTGTTGTGGGAGGCTGTTTTCTGGACAGTTTGGGAACCCTGGTGTGGCAGGATGACATAAATTGACCTTATTAATCAGTTGTTACTATATGCTAGAATCAGAATACTTTTGCTTGCTGCTTTTCTGTAGCTTCTATTGTATTTTTGTTTTAGGGGGTAAGTCGTTTTCATCTGAAATGCAGTTATGGACATTTGCATACGCATTTGTATGGACTAATGAAAAACTTATCATAGAATCATAGAACCATTTAGGTTGGAAAAGACCTCTAAGATCATCGAGTCCAACCGTTAACCTAGCACTGCCAAGTCCACCACTAAACCATGTCCCTAAGTGCCACGTCTACATGTCTTTTAAATACTTCCAGGGATGGGGACTCAACCACTTCCCTGG
>NW_008795250.1:2519612-2551688 GCF_000699145.1 Aptenodytes forsteri | reverse complement strand
AGTACCTCAGCCTTTTCCTCATCCTCGGTGGCAATGTTCCCCCCTGCATCCAATAAAGGATGGAGATTCTCCCTGGCTCTCTTTTTTTCATTAATATATTTGTAAAAACATTTTTTGTTGTCTCTAACGACAGTGGCCAGATTGCGTTCTAGCTGGGCTTTTGCCTTTCTCATTGCTTCTCTGCACGACCTAACGAGATCCCTGTACTCTTCTTGAGTCGCCTGCCCCTTCTTCCACAAGTGGTAAACTCTCCTTTTTTTCCTGAGTCCCAGCAAGAGCTCCCCGTTCAGCCAGGCCGGTCGTCTTCCCCACCCGTTCTTCTTACGGTGTACGGGGACAGCCTGCTCCTGCGCCTTTAAGACTTTCTTCTTGAAGAGCGTCCAGCCTTCCTGGACCCCTTTGCCCTTCGGGACTGTCTCCCAGTGATCAGGTTAGCCAAGCAGGACCTGCCTTTCATAAATCCATGCTTTTTCTGCAACAATCACTATACAGCAAAATGGTTGTTACTTTTTGGAAATGCTTGTTTCGTTGCAAAAATCCGAACCTTTTGTAAAATCATTTGGTCAAATCTTAGTGGTTTAGATTTTCAATGAATAATCAATATTTGCAACAAAAGATTTACACAAAAAAGGGTATTTATTGAAGTTTTTCTGCAGGAAAAAATCCATAACGTATTATTAAATATGAAGAGGCTTATGTCTTGAGTTCCGTCGTGCCACAGCTTATAATAGCCCTTCAGAAGCTTGAAGTGGTTTTTTTTTTCATTAAACAAAATGTTGCATTCCCCCTGCTACATTCATTACAGGCAGCATATTGGAAGGTGCCTGTGGCCAGCAGTTCTGGCCTGGAGGGCTGCTCTCATCCCTCTCCGTCAATGCTGTGAGTAATTTCATAAGCATTAGAAATATTTATTTCAAAAGTGGATGCATAAGGGATGACAGCAACATCAGAGGTGTGAAAAACAGTGAAGCGGGAAGCACATTTTCTTGGTGGCATTTTTATACATCTACCTCCTGAGCATCTAAGCGGGGAGATGGCGACTTTGAGAGAGGTCCCTGGTGATTAAAGGTGTAATTGATGACGGGTGCAGCTCTTCCCCCAAGTCTCCCTCTAGCCAGTGGTCTTAACCCTGACCTGTGAGAAGTCCCCCCTCTCTCCCAACTGCCTCTGTGCAGTTGCTTACGCACTTGGACATTTTAGGAAATGATAGTGGTGTCTAGGGCTGGGAATACAAGGATTCCCAGCACCACCAGCAAGGAGCTGGGGGAAAAAACTCATTACTCTGTGTCCCTTCAATTGTTGGATTTGCCAGAAGTGGGACTTGCAGGCCAGTGCTCCAAAGCATTGCTTCGGCAGCCAGGCAGACTTGGAATAAAGAAATGCTTCCGTCATGTTTTCATTCCCCATGGCCAAGTTCCAATATCCAAAATGGGATTACCAGAAGTGAAATGCAGTTGAGTTTCGCCTCTGCCGACCTTCAGCAGCTGCTGTTCCAGCCCTTGGTCCCTGGAGAGCTCTCGGGATGCACCTCCGTACTGATGTATCAGTCTGATATTCCTGCCTTAAGCCTGTCCTAAGCCGAGATGGCCAACTAACATAGCCAACTGCAGAGATTTTGTGACAAGCCGGTGGAAACCTTTCCTCCAGCACATACAAATAGGTTTTGCAAGGCAAAAATAAGCAGTAAGGCAAACATCATGCTCTTTTTTTTTTTTTTCCCCCTGTCTTTTTTTCCCTTTGCTTCAGGGAAGCGGGAAGAGTCGAGAAAGGATTGACACTTTATCTCACCGAGGGCTTTTTCTAAGATGCCTGCTGGGAACACTCGCTGTATGTTTCTCTTTAGGTAGTAGCTCTTTTGATTTTCTCACTGCCTTGCAAGTCACACTGAGGTGCCTGGAAAAGGATTTGCTGATTGCTTATGAAATCCATTCTCCCTTGAGGATCTGCTCTTTCCATCTTGATAAACTTTTAATTCTTGCTTTCTACTAACACTGGGACTGTGTTTTATGCCTTTATGAGGATTTTGTGATTGATGTTCATCTGTGCTTGCAGGAGACCAGTAACCTCATTTCATTTTTGACAGAACATCGGAACAAGCGCTCTGTATCCTTCTCCCTTCTTGGTCACGTATAAATGAAAGAGAAAGTAAAGTGGATATAATCTGTCCAGATCTGTCAGTCTGGCTCACTTGTACTCTCTCACCATATTGCTAAACTTCTGACACTGTTTCTGTCCAGCGTGGCATATGGGCACGTGTTTAAAGGACACGGTTGGCTTATTTTTTATATCATTCTGTTATCTTGTTTTTATTCTTGGTTCTGTACACTAACGTCTGGGATATTTGGAAGTAGCTGCTGTAACTTGGCGTGGGAGTAGATTGCTTAAATATTACGTCACAGAGTCAATGTAAATTTATAGCAGATAAGACTTGGACCCCAAATGCCTTTTTTAACCCGTTACTGTCTTCTTTCCAATTCCATTCCCTCTGGTCTTTCTGATATATTTCCAGTTTTGAGATGAACATGACTCCTGTTTTATGCTTAGACCGACCTCATCTGTGATACCTGAACAGTTTCTACATGGCTGGTAGAGAGATCTTGCACTTATGCACATGCATATATGCACACACACAGGTACCCACCACTGGTGAAGGATCTGTCAGTATAAGACAGATTTTTCCTGGAGGAAAAATGCCCGCAATGATGAATTCGCAGAAAATACACAAAATACTATACCCAGATAGCCAGGTAATATCATTCACCAAACTGTGACACTGTTCTCATAGAGTAAGTGTCATTTCCCTTTAAAAATCCATTTTGTTTCCTTAGGAGAAAGGACATTTAGAGCCCCTGTACTGAAAGGGAGAAGGTGGCCTGTGAGCATGCCCTGCTTCCTGTGCTGTTACGCAGATTCTAAACACAGGTTTGGTTATTTCTTATATATATTTATTTTTCCTCTCTGCTTTTTTGCTTTGAAATACCTGCTTGCATTCTCAATGACGAACAGCTGAGAGATCAGGAAAATGGCTTAAGAATTCAGAGGGCTGTAAACTATTTGGATTTAAAATAGTGCCTGGGAGAGAGCTTTTTACACTGCTTTGCTAAACAATCCTCCTTCTGTCACCGTCTGAGGTTGCTGTCCTTTGTTCGTCATGATGTCGCCTTCCCTCTAACTCTCCAGAGCCTTCAAGGAGAGGAAAAGAATGACAAACGAGGCTTCTTTTCTTTTTTAAATCCCCCCAAGTCCTTCTTTAAAAAAAAACCCCACAACCCTTATGGGCCATCTGCCTTTGTTTTAGTTGTGCTTCTTTGCTTTGTTTCATCGTTTCCCCCTCCTTGCCCCTTTGCAGGGCGCCGTTGAGCACTGGGGGAGACCTGCGCAGAGGCAGCTCAGCATCCCTGGTCTCGGCTACAGCACTTGTAGCATCAGAGCCTGCTCGTTTGACTACGGCCAGAGCCATCTCCACTGCCCACAGAGTCTTTTTTCTTCCCCCTCCCAGGATCTGCAAAAGCAAAGCTGTGGCTGGTCTGCTGGGGGACCGCGATTCTGGCAGCGAGGCAGAACAAGCCGGGCACCCCATCGCTTGCCCCTGCTGCTCCCACGGCGGGCCGGCCGGGGGGGGGGAGATCGCTGTCCCGCCACGTGGCAAGGCCTCCGATGCCTCCCCTTCGCGCCCGCCGCCAAGCAGGCAGGTGGCGGAGGGAGGGTCCCATCACGCTCGGATTCCTGCTTATTCCCTCTGCAGATGCAGAGCAGGCGGGGGGCAGCGCGGGGGTGTCCCATGGTACAGGCTGACGGCTCCTCCTTTCACCTTTGATTTGCAGCAAATCGAGGAGAGGGCTACGCCAAACGGACCGCTCTCTCAGACGGGCTCAGTGCCATGCACACCGGTGGCAGGTAAGGTGGCCGAGGGGGCCCGACACCTTTTTGTCATGAACCTGGATCCACGGGAGCTGTGAGCAGGACCCATGGGCCACCCTTAGCTGCAGCTCACTCTTTGCATCCTGCGAAGAGAGTCTGCCTCCAGGTCACACAGGCACGGCTTCTGGAGCATTTCTAAAGCCAGACGGGCTCAGTGCCATGCACACCGGTGGCAGGTAAGGTGGCCGAGGGGGCCCGACACCTTTTTCTCATGAACCTGGATCCACGGGAGCTGTGAGCAGGACCCATGCCACCCTTAGCTGCAGCTCACTCTTTGCATCCTGCGAAGAGAGTCTGCCTCCAGGTCACACAGGCACGGCTTCTGGAGCATTTCTAAAGCCATTTTTGTTCAGAAATTCCTGTTGTTGTTTTTGCTGACCTAAGCAAGCTGTATCTTTTCCAAATGTTTCTGACGTTTCTCACAGAGTAATCTATTAATGTCGCAGACAAGGATTCTGCTGACTTCAGTTTGGCTTCTGTTTCCCATTGGACAGGCTCCTCTCTTTATGGGGGAATGCCTCAAGCCAAAAAGAGAGGGAAAAAAACCCAGCCCCTGAGCTAACTGAAAACAGGCCCAAAGGGAAGCGCTTTCCAGCCACATTGCCTCTCACTGGCTGGCTTCTGTTCTGTGCTTGGGGACGTGCCAGACTTCAGTGCCTCCGTGCTTTTGATTCCTTTTTATCCCCGGCAACATGATTGTCTATAATTATATACAATCTCCCCCTTGTTTACTCTTCTTCCTCCAGGTCTGAACGCAAGCTCGATGGCAACTCTCTGCTCAGTCTGCCAAGGCTCCAGCTCCAAACTGCTTCTCGGCATCCTCCACCTTCTTTTTCAAAAGTAACAAAGACATTTGATTTCCTCCCACCCCTTCTCTGGTCGCCCCTGCGCTCTCCCCCTCCCCCTCGCTGGCACTGGGGTTATTTATACAGAATGTGGAAACAATTTGCAGGAAAGCGAACAATGTAACCCGGAGTGAGGGAAGGGAGACAAGTTTATTGTGCACACTTAGAGCCCCAGAAGTGAAACGCTGCTTTTTTGGGGGGAAGAGGGAGTGGATTGTTTTCCTTTCTTTCTGCTCCTCTCTTTCAACGTCTTGCTGAACCACTTTCCGTCTTGTCAAGAGTTGGGTCCAAACCAGAGCAACCAGATCTGACTGCATGCTTTGGAGGGAGTTCAGGTTGGATCTCCCTGCATCACAGCTTGATGGGGCAGTATCTGTGTACTTAATCCTCTCTGAGGTTTTGTTCTTGGATCATTTCTGCTCCTGGATTAGCATTAATGAAGAGCATGTGTGCTTGAGAGGTCCTGATCTGGGCCCTGAGAGCTGCAGCATTGCTAAAGACACTGTTTTCTGCCTGGGTGTTATACATAGCTATTCCAAGGAACAGTTAGGCTGAAAGAGAAGATTCCTTGGGAGTGAACGAGACAGGAACTTTTTGCAAAGTCTAGTTTCAGTCTTTCTCCCCTCACCCACTCAAGGTGAGGTTTTCAGAACATCCCAGCACCTTGCTAGCACTAATGTGAGTGTCTTTGTAAATCAGGCAGTTTGCTTTAGTGCCCACCGAAGAGCTGAGCTCTGCTGGAGCTTGGGAACGAAGCACTTGCAGTTCTCAGAGATGCAGGATGTAAGCCATGGGAAGCTGAACCAGCATTTGATTCGGTACCATTGAGCAGGTCTGAGGTCTTCAGATCTCCCTCTGCACTGGGCTCAGCTACTGTGAAGCCCTCAAAAAGAAGTAGTCCAAGCCCGCTCATCTTCTGGGGAAGGGATATTGGTGCTGCAGAGGCAAGGAAATGTTCTCCACAGGTTGCACATCCAAGCATAGTGGCTGCCTTGGCAAGCTCCTCCCTTCCCGGGAGCTTGCAGCCTCCTTTCTCAATAGCCTCAAGACTTGGGACGTGATCTGTGCAAGTTGTGCTGATCTGGTAGGGCAGGGCCAGGAAGCTGCCAACTGGGACATCGTGTTCCTCTCTAAACCGGGCAAATTTCCGGCCCTGAACTAGTGCAGCAGATAAACTGTGATCCGATGGTACAGAGGGACAGTTAGAAGGAACCTGTAGTGGGCTATTCCTCCCTGAGATCTTGCATCCTCTCCGCCTTCCAGTACTTACTCCTCAGTCTTTGTCCACACACAAAGTGTGAACTTCCAGTGTATGTTTGTTCTGTAAAATGCCACTTCAGCTCTGCCACACAGAATGGCAAATGTCTCTGTGGACAGGCTGACCCTCCTAAAGCTGATCCTCCTAAACGCACAGCGCAGAGACCGTCCCAAATGCTGCTGCTGCTCCTTTCCTTTAGCCAGTTCTTGGCCTGAATTAGCAACTCTAGGTGTAAAATGCAACAAGGGCTGGAGCAAAGATACTTGGGTCACCTGTGTTTTCTGATGCGATCTGGTCAGGGGCAGTTCACCTCCTCTCTTTGGGCTCTTCTAATTTTCATTAACTCTCGGGCCAGGAGCAGCAGCAATTTCTGTTTTCTCTTCCAAGCCAGGCACCAACACTGTGGACTGGAAACCTGCAGGTGGGAGCAAAGAGTGACTGCCGCAGTCTGCTGATCCCTGCTGGCTGAGGCACCCCCAGACAGAGCAGTGCAGCCCCTTTCCACCAGCTGAGCCTCGCACAGCGGCTGTGGCACAGTGGTTGTCGTAGGTATTCGCTCCATCTACATCAGTGTCTGTGAGCACAGCGTGCTCCTCAACCTGTCTGCCTCCCGTCCATGCAGCTGCCTCTCACAGAGCCTGTGGATGTCTGCAGCAGCCTGCCCAGGCATGTTGCACAGTGTGCTTAGCTGACTAGCAGCGTACTGGGCTACGGAGAGTGTTTAAATGAGTAAGACTCTGGAGAGCCCCCTCTGGTCCCTCCTGCGGCTATGCTTGCAGGTTCAGGCTGTACGGACAGCAGCTCTGGTTTTGGGGTTAGTCTCTGGGCACCCCACTGAAGGCATTAGGGGCAGACAGACATTGCCAGTCTCTTTCTGACTCCCAAGGGTCCCCCCTTACTCCTGGAAACATGTAGCCTTGAGTTAAACTACATGGAGAGCTCTAGACTAAACAGCTCACAGCAGCAGTACAGGTTTGGGCAAAGTAGAGTCTTGTAGCTCTACCTGTAGAGACTTTAAAATGCAGAGACCAGAGGGATCAGTGTAATTTCAGGGAAACAGTCATTAGAGCGCTTGTGTTTTTTCGCTTCTGGTTCTAAATGTTCAAACTCTCATAAAAATATGGGAAAAACTCTCCTTGGAATGATTGTGCTGCTGAAACCATCATTGGCTTTTTGGAATTTCCTCTTTCATCTTGTTCTTTTTTTAATTATTTTTAGGGCTATTTAGATGAGAACAGATTTGTATTCTTCTCTTCGCGCTGCTTGCTTACCACCTGAAATCCTCATCTGCTCTTTGCAGTTCCCAACACAACTGCGAGCAATATCCTGAACAGAGCATTCTAACTTCAGGTGAAGAAAAGCAACAGAAGCAGATGGGCTTGTAAACAGCAGAGGTCTGGCTCTCCCACAGACGTCCTTGCATAGTGGAAAGGAGCAGAATGGTTAGTAAACGCTGAGCAACTTTCATTTTCTAGGCTGAAATGTGATAATCTGGGGAGGGGAGGACAGCGTAGGAACAGCAACTATCATATTCTGGCACAGTCAGCTATTCCCAGCAGAAGCTGTTCATGTTAGAACTTGTAGCAAATTGGAGAATATGGGAAAGGGGGGTACATTTTCCAGCATCAGGGAATTTTTGGGTGATGAAAACAAGATTTCCAGCAGCCCTTTTCTGCTAGCATTTTAGTCTTGGTTTCTAAAGAAGTATTGTACTGTTTTTCTGTCATTCCTCCCTCCCCTTGAATTACTTCTGAAACTGTCAGTGAATCACAGTTGTGAGTAACTTCATTGATAACAAAATTCCCCTAAGTTACCTGAAGGTTTGCAGCTGGACAGAGGAAAAAGAAACCCAAAATAGAGTCCTCACTGGCGGAAGAAAACTCAGCCACGCATCTGTTCGGAGAAGCAGCAACAGCCAGCTGGCCAGGCAGCACACGTGCTGCTCCAAACTAGCGTGCGCTGCCCCTTGTCCAGCCAAGCACATACAGGATGTGGAAGTGAGCAGGAACGCTGCGGGGAAGGGCAGGGGGGAAGATGATCTGTGGAATCTAATTCCCTAATAATCCAGCTCGGGTACTTCAGCTTCTCAGGGATACGCTTGTTGCTGCACGTGTTCCATTAGCAGAGCGACGGTGAAGAGAACCAGGGTGCATCAGCCTCGTGCGTGACGTGTGGGTAGCCGGTCTGTCTGTCCTGCCGTGTCTGCTCCCGCAGGTGCACCAAGGGGACAGTCGCAAGGGAAATGGGAAGAAAAGCCTAGTGCTGACATAACCTGTCAGGGCCTTCAGGCTGGGTGTTGACAAACCTCCGAGTCCATCTAGCTGCCCCCAAGAAGCAGTACGCGAACTGTTTCTTGAAGGGACGCAGATCCCTGGCTATATAAATTCTGGTTTTTCTTGTCCTTTCCTTACCCTCTGTGTAATAGAGCCTAAGAGTGAAGCAAGCAGGCAGGTGTCCTCCCCCGTTAGAGGGCTGGGGACTCCTCCTTACTTCTCTTTCATGCTTGGGCAGGACCCTTTTTCCTGCCGTTTCTAGCCATCCTTTGCTTAGCAGTGAACCCAGGGGGATTTGGTTGCTTAGCTTTAGAGCCAGGAAATGAATGAAGAGGGGCAGGAAAAGACAGAAAACAGAATAAGGAGGCTCACTTCCATAGTTTATTGAGCCCAGAGAGATTTCTATTAACCACATGGTATCAGGTGTAAAAGAAATGACAGATGATAACCGATGTGGAAGAATGGAGCAGCCCAAAACTCCCACAGCCCAGTGAGTCCCCAGAAACGTTGGAGGGGCTTAAACAGCAATTTAATGTGTACCTGCTGGCAAAGAGCAGCCCCTCCACTTTGTTCCTGTCAAGAAGAGGTCCTGATTTGTGTGATGTGTTTTCTTTCCTTGGACAGGGAGACAACTGCAGATCCTGTGGAGTGCAAGAGTCACAGAGAAAACAGACCTATGAAAGATGGTTCCAGGTTGGGATTTTAGAGAGGTTTGTGCTTGATCTATGGTTGTAGAGTTGGTGTTTCTGTTTTTCTTGGGGATTGGGAGGGGAGAGATTACTGAGTCCCTGAGTCTTAATGTAAAATGATTAGAAGCTGGAACAGATTCCCAAAAAGACATTTAGGGACAACTATATGCACAAAGCAGCTTGAATATACCTACCACCAGAGTTCATCCAGTCCCAGATAAAGCCTCTGAAACGGGCAGTGCTTTGATAAAGTGCATCTGGTTGGGGACTCAAAATACAAGAAAGAAATATCTGAGGAGGAAGAGATAACACTTTCTCCATTTCCTAGAAAAGAGGGAGAAAATGCCAAGAAGTTATTAATTTTTCTCCTAAGAATGTCTCAACTGGACAAGAACCACTACAGGTTAAGACGATCCCCATAACCTGACACTTGCAGAACAAGTGGGCTCACTTCTTCCTGGCACAAGCAGTTCTGGCATTTCTAGGGAGATCTGTAATTCCAAGTAATAACCTCAGAGGTTAATTGAAGTCTGAAAATAAGTTTATTTGGTAGGTGGGCTAGAGGGGGTTTTAATTATGTGTTAAGATCTGTGTTGCTTTAAGCATTAATTTTGCCTGGGAAAGGAAGCTGTAGTATCGGGAACGACACCTTCACATAGCTTAGATTTGGAGACAGAAAACCAAGGGGACTGGCGAAAGCCCGTCATCTGTTATGGCAGATGGAAATGAGCTCTGAATTAAAAGAGTCTCTTTTGTTTGTTTTGGGCCAAAAAGAACTGGACTCTGCGTAAGGCCTGATTTCCTGAGAATGGGAGCTCAGCAGTTTTTTGACAGTCAGGCTGTCAGAAGGAAGCTCTCTGAAATTCAGACTATACACATCTGAAATTTTTTTTGCCTTATTTCTCTTTTCTGCTTCGTGTGTCATATTCTCCTTGCAGCTTTCCAGAGCAGAGTTACTCTTCCACTTGTTCCCCTTTGCCTCCTGCTGAGTCAATTCCTTTATTTTCCACCATTATTTATACTGTTGCCACTCCCAGAATCTGGGAAATCTTCCTCAGAAGTCTCCTTGTCTTCTGAGCTTACCGCCAAGTCTCCCACTAAAGCTCTTCATTCTTTATTCTACAGAAGAATAAAAGGCCAGAAAAGTATGCCGTGACACCCTTTCAGGTGCCATTACCCTGTAATTCTTTAAAAACTCTATATGCATTTATAGTCGCTGAGAAGTGCTAGAGTGGGAAGCCTGCGGACTAAATTGGTGTTTGTTAGCACATGAAAGAGAAGCAAGTGCTGTGGCCTGGTATCGGGCACCGGGTTCTGGTTTTGGTTTGGACACTGACTCACTCGGCGAGCTCGGGGAAATCATTTCCCTTCTCTGTGCACCTGTTTCCACTCCCCACCTCTAATTGTCTCGCTGTTTAGACTCGGAGCTCTTCAGGACACAGCCCGTCTCTCACTGCGTGTACGTACAATGCCTCAGCACAATGGAGCCTTGTCTTGGTTGGGGCCATAGGTGTTCGAGTAATACAAACAAGGATAAAAGGTATGCCCAGACAGCAAGGCAAGCTTCCCAGACATGCTGCCCTGCAAGCACGTCTGAAACCCGATGTGCTGGGAGCTGTCTCTGTTCCCAGTCCTTGGCTTCTCTCAGCCGGCCAGCAAAGCATTAACCAGTTCCAATTACAATGGTGAGGTGAACTGGCACGTTCCCAGTTCCACTGGGAACCGGTGTGAAATCACTAAACTCATTTTGCAAACTCAAGCAGCGCCTGATAGGAACCTCCATCCTGCACAGCTACGGACCTGCCTGGAGCTGTGCCACCTCCCTGCAGGTGAAAAGCTCCTTACGTCAGCCCTGAAGCTCAGAGCCATCTCATCCCACTCCCAGCCCACACTGCGCACGCTTGAGCCTGCTCCAATTTGCCAGCAGAGAAACGAGCAAAAACATTTTCTCCTTTCCTCCCTTGTCTGAGGAGGTGCATACATATCTCTTTGGCGTTTTCTTCTTGTCCGCCGGCTTTTGCATAGCCCCTTCCTCTGGTTGTTTGCTCGTTCCCTGCACTCCATCCCATCTTTTGCGTTCCTCCCTGGTTTGATACAGCATCTCGCTGGTCCTGCTTCACACTAAGAGAAGGGGTATTAGATGGATTCCCCATAGAGTATAAATTGAATGGAGAGAAGTGGCTGGTTTCCCAGCAATAATTTATCTGATTAAAAAAATACTCCCCAAACCCCCTCTCCTCCGCTGGTCCTACGCCCCCTCCAAAAAGAGCATTGGCATTCGGGCTAATGTTTGAACTGTATT
Organism: Aptenodytes forsteri; assembly: GCF_000699145.1. NCBI lineage: Eukaryota > Metazoa > Chordata > Aves > Sphenisciformes > Spheniscidae > Aptenodytes > Aptenodytes forsteri. Next base: position 2,540,400 of record NW_008795250.1, on the reverse strand, counting down.
ATTCAAATTGCTGGAAGGGGGATTTAGATGGGAAAATAACTGTCAAAAGATGGCTCTCTGGGGATTTTCCCCCGAGCGTGAGCTCTGAAATTTGGAACATGGGTTGTTGTATGGAGGAGGCAGAGAGAGTAAATAATTCTGAGTCAAGCACCTCCGTGATTTCTAGCTTTGCCCTCATCTAACAAATATCTTACACAGATATGCACAGATGCACACGCACATGCTCACACACATGTGCCCCTGCACACACATTTCATAGAAGAAGCCATTAGCAGTAACTCTAAAGCACAGCAAGCTGTTCCTGCTGTTTCCTTTCTCCTCCCTTTTTTTTTGCCTTACTTCAGGGCTGATTCCAAATAAAAGAAGAAATCCGCTTCATAAAATGCCTGTCTCCTTGTTTGTTACCTGTACAGGTCTTACTCCTTTCAAAGCAGCGCTATCCAAGGCTGGTAATTTTCTTCTCCTGCCGAAGCCAACACTCCTTTACTCACATGGACTGTTGTAATTGGGGAACGGAAAAAGTCACCCTGACACCCCTCTTCATCACAGCAATGCAGCGTAGGTGACCTGAACTATGTATTTCTGGCCCATCTGTATTTTGCTGTTGCCTTTTTCGTTGCGGGAGAGAGGCAGGTACTTTACATTTCATACTGCTCCCACAGTACGCAGTGATTTATAACAGGAGCTACCTTATTAATGTCAAGGGCAGAATTGCTACCGACGTTCAAGCTGCAAGAGCGTATGAAAATCATTTAGTTAGCTATGGCATGGTCCCAGCACCGAGGGCTGTTAGCTGATACACGTTCCTCTCTCTGCTCGCAGCCTCCATCAAGTCTGCGTGCTGGTTTCTGGGCCAGTGGGTGAAACGTGAACAGGCCCACTCTGAGCCAGAGCTTTTCAACCTGGGAGCAACCTTAAGCTAGTCACCAGGGCTCAGGTTTCCTTGCTTTTTGACAGGAGTACTGTTCAGATGAAACCTCCCTCCGCTCCTTCTGGAGGATTTACACTGCCACAAGTCTTCATTTTTTCCAGATGTTTTACCTAATAAATCAAGGAGTCTCATCAGAGGATTCGAATCCAAAAGCTGTTACCATGACTTCAAAGGCACAGGCTGAAATGGAAAGAAGCAGTGCAGACATCTTATACCGCTCTATAGTCACTGATCGTGAAAATACACTCCGGTTCCAGGATTTTTTCCTGTGGATACCAAAACTCCACCGTGATTAAATAAAATGGTGCTGTGCTACTTCAGCCAACCTTTGCTTAAAAGAATTGAGCTGCAGCACTCGCAGGCTGTACGGTTGGCAGTAACTGAGGATGGGGCTGGTCCTGAGAGGAGGTGAGCTCTGCCAACCCCCGTCCAAGATCAGGGACCGTTAACTCAGGTTTGAACTCACTCTGTCTTTACAGATCAATACGAGGCTGCATATTTTCTCTCACTGCTAGTTTAAGCTATTCTTACATAAAGGATTCAGGCGTCCGTTCATATTCTTCAGATGTTTGAAAGAGAAAAAGATGAAAAGAGTTACATGGCTGCAAAATGTGATTGTGATTATTCATACTGGTTTGTTCCTTGATCAAGAATGTAACTCTTCTTTTTTTTTAAATATAGTGAACCCTTTCTTTTTACGGTGTCTACACGGTGTCATTTTCTTTCACTGTTACATTTCTAAAGATAAATGCTCCGGCGTTTTGAGAAACTGTTATGTGTGTGTTTCTAATTACTTGATAGCACAGTGTACTGCAGGATAATGTAATGAAGAAAAGCAGCTGAAGAAAGAAAAGATGTTCCTGAAGCTTCCTAGCCGAAGACCTACGAGGCTATGTTTTGGTTCTCTGCTTTGCTGAAGAGGGCTGGCATGGCTCCGGCTGCGCTAGGTGCTGCCCATCAGAGATGCCCAAGTTAGGCTGTGTACTGCAGCAGCTTCTTCTGCCAGCAGTGCCAAGGTAAGCTGCTCTTCCTCACCCCTCCCCTTGTCTTCCCTGTCTGTGCAGATAGCTGTGGGGCCGCACACTAAACAGTTTCCCAGTTGAATTTGTCTCACCACTCCACAAACAGTTGTATGAGCAGGACTGAGTGGATGGTGCCAGGTGAGGAACAGGCTGCTGGTGGCAGGAGGGAGAAGGTGGTGTGACTGTGGGGAGCGCCTTCCACCATGAAGAGAGGTGCCCAGGTTGAGCGTTGAGTTTCAGAAGAGCCCTGTCTCCTTCACGGGGCTGCCCTGCACTGCCTCCCTGCAAAGCCATGAAGAGGGGAGGCTGTGACAACCTCCTGAGGGTACCTACAGCAGGTGATGTGAGCAGAGACTTTGGCTTGTGCTGTCTGAGGATTCTGGTACGTGAATAAGTTGTCACTGGGGGGGCTGTCGAGGGAGGGCTAAGCTAACCCTCTCTTACACTGGTTGCAGGTTAAAAGCATGTAGAAGGCTCTTACTGCAAAGCAGATGTGTGGTAAACTGCTTGCGGGCCAGATATCTAAGGGAAGTGGAGACTGTAGCACTTGGAGTGCTGTGAAAATACTGTGCAACCCCCAGTAAACACTGTAGTTATGTAAAACAGACTTGGGACATGAATTTACTCCAGTTTGACCATATTCTGTGTGTCCCAGGCAGCAGGGAGCAAGAGGGCATTTGGTCCTGCAACATGCTTAACCAGCTCTTAAAAAATCACTGTGGTTGCCCAACAGGTTTTCATATAGGATGTTTCAGAGAAGGGGATGTCCTGCTGCATTCTGGTGGAGAGTTGTCAGAGAGGGAAGAGCCAGGTACGTATCTCCTGTGTTGTAATGATATGTTCAGATTGAAAAATAACCTCATCTAAATATTAATAATAAAATAACAGTTACCGTGATACAGTTTGTTCCTGCCACAGACTTCAGAAAAATTGCTGCTTATCTTCCCTCCCCCAAGATGCTGAAGCCCAGCACCCCAAACTGTCATGACTGCCTGGGATTGGTGACATCTAGAATGATACGTGTTGGATCATCAGAACAGAGTGGGAGCAGCACAGCTTGGCTTCGGGAGCCAAAAATAGGTACTATCATTTCTGAGCTGAAGCCTCCCTTCTTTTTCCCCACCCAGCCCTGCCTATTTGGCACATGCAGCACATAATTGTAGTGTTCACGTCGTACCAAAGAAAAACCACATTCCTAAAGCAAACAGTGCGTTAAGTAGTGGACGTGCTTTGGAAGCAGGGTATGTTATGACATGGATCCTAAATTAGTGAGCATCAATGACAATGGTTTGCAGATTTTCTACGGGCAATGGGTATAGAAAGGAGTACAGCTTATCTGCTGCATTGCCATGTGGAAAAGCATCAGAGATGTTCAGAGATGTGCTGTAAAATAGGGAGCTTGAATTCCTTTCACTGGACAGCTGCTCAAATACTTGTAATTGAATGATTGAGTGACAAATGTAGCACGTTTGATTTTTCTCTGGATCTTTTCTCTCTTATTCTGTAGCTCTGTGAATCTCAGTCATGCTTTCACCTTTTCTTTAAGTCTGCTCACTGGAGTAAGTATTTGTCTGCTTCTGCCAAACCCCAAAAGCTACATTTCATTAAAAAAAACTGATTATTCAAGAAGGGTGAAGTTTGATCCACAAAGATAATGCTCTTTGAAGATGTCTGCTCCTTTGGTAGTGACTGATTTAAATGGGTTCCATTTTAGTATGCCTGTTATGCTGTTCTCAAGGCCACACAAAGGAGGAGGAATTGTGTGAGGCCATATAAATCAGGGTTTGTTACAGGGATGTCAAACACAACTGCACCATGGGGTGTTAATAGTGAGCAGGCAAGTAGTCAAAAGCAAGTCAGAACCAACTAACAAAAGCCACAAAGCTAATCTGTCTGGTTCTTGATGCTTCCCAAAAGTGCAGTGTCTGCACACTCACGTTCTGTTCTGGGAGAAGCTTGGGGTGTTAGACTGATCCATATCACATTTTCAAAGTGCTCCAGTAATTGGATGAATAGGTTTGGTGGAATGTCTTTGGTTCTCAATTTCTCCCATCCGGAAAGATCTGAAAAATGAAGCTATGTGAGCACATCACTAGTCCAGGTCTCTTCCTACTTACTAACACCAAGCTCACTCCACTGAATTCATGCTCAGCTAAAGCAGGGGAGAGGACAAACAGGCCACCGGGCAGACGGTAAGGGACCTGTTGGATTAAACGTCCATTGAACAGTTCATCATTGCATGGAGGAAGAAAACTCCCAATCTTTGTGCATGCAAATGAGAGTTTCCTCCTCCTTTTCCAGCAGCACTTTGTGGGCAGAGTGGAGGGCAGCCAAGAAAATTTAAACAGATTGAGAAACCCTTTAGTGCACACTTGAAGCGAAAGCTCTCAAGCAGTATTTCCTGTGTGCTCGACCACAGAGATACTGCACACACCAGACCCTTTCTCTAGAAACGTTCACCCTCGATACGGTTGCCACAGTGGGCCCCGTGTTGCACCTCATAGTCAGGTTCTTGCAGGTCCTGGTGACCTCTCCTTACATGCAGATCATTTATGTTCATTGCGAGTTAAATCCTGAGGCTCTGACTCCCCTGAGTTCCTGAGTGCTGGAATGAGAAGTGATTGGGGATCTTGGTGAGCAGCCTTTGAAGAAGATGCCAATGCATGTGCTTTCCCCCTTCCTCAGTCCCATAGTATAGGAAGCCTTGAGCACATCAGGTTTTTGGAGGTTTCCGCTCACTCTTTCCATCGCCTACTCTTGTCTTTAAGACTCATGGACCAGGAGTCTGGAAGGCAGGTTTGTGGGCACCATCATACACAGAGTGTATGATGGGGGACACCATTTTCTCTCCCAGAATGATCGCGCAATCTCTGCAGCTTTCCAAATACCTGATAGTCCAGAAGAGAAATTGAGCTCAAACCTCCTGAAAAGTAGCGTGCTTTGTAGCCAAAATGAAGCTGTTAGAGCTTTAACATGGACCACAAGACTTCCTTTGTACAGAAGGAATTGAAGACAGCGGAAAGTTTCAGGGATTGAACGTAGCTTGTGAGCCAGGATCTTGGATGATCACATGAGTCCATTGGACAGACTGCACACATGTGCATGCGCGTGTGCCTGCAAGCACATACCATTGTGGTTTCTGTATTAGTTTTTGTTATTTCTCAATATTCCCATTAATATTTAATGTATTTATCTTGGTTGCTGGTAATTACAGCAGTGAAAAGTGCTGACGCTGATGTCCCTCTGGGACGTGACACTGGCTTGGGACAACCCAACATTTTTGTGTGGGCCTGCAAAAAAATGTTCTGCCCACTACCCTCCAACCCCAAGAACATTCCTGGCTTCTCTGATAACATCCTTAAGCACAGCACTGATATAAAGACTCTCCTGTAGATGAATGACCTGACACTTCCAAATACTATTTATTTTCCAGGACTTCAGGGTCAGCAGAAGCTATTTGAGTTCTACCTATTCCTATTAAGAAGGACTTCAGCTATCTCAGTTCTATACCTACAGCGTCCCTCCGTTTCACAGATAATATTTTGGAAATAAGCAAATTTGGCAAGACTAGCAAGCAGGGAATGAGAGTCCAGACCAGGACAGACTGGCATAACGGTGGTGCCCTGATAGCTTTTCAGAAGACAGTAAATGAAATGGGAAAGGAATAGTCCTGGTAGGGAGGGCGAGCTGGGTGAACTCCGGGAAGGGAACAACAGAGGGTGCTGCAGGTCACAGCTGAGCTGAGTTGACAGCTGTGGAAGGGGTGGCACATGCTTCAGTTAAGGTGCAGGGATGCAGTTGGGTGTTGGGTTGTGTTGCAATGGTGACCAAAATGATTGTGGGGGAGTGATGGGTCAGGAAAGACTGAGGTGCAGCTGGATAATGCCAGATACTAGCCAGCGGGGTTCGTGTCTCCCTTTAAAATCACGTCAATCAGTCCTGCTTCTCATCCTAAGCGAAGGGGCTGCGTTTAGGAAGTCGCGGCTCTCAAGCAGCCAGCTTGTCTGTGGTTGTGTTGCAATGGTGACCAAAATGATTGTGGGGGAGTGATGGGTCAGGAAAGACTGAGGTGCAGCTGGATAATGCCAGATACTAGCCAGCGGGGTTCGTGTCTCCCTTTAAAATCACGTCAATCAGTCCTGCTTCTCATCCTAAGCGAAGGGGCTGCGTTTAGGAAGTCGCGGCTCTCAAGCAGCCAGCTTGTCTGTGGTGCTGGAATGATTGTGGGGGAGTGATGGGTCAGGAAAGACTGAGGTGCAGCTGGATAATGCCAGATACTAGCCAGCGGGGTTCGTGTCTCCCTTTAAAATCACGTCAATCAGTCCTGCTTCTCATCCTAAGCGAAGGGGCTGCGTTTAGGAAGTCGCGGCTCTCAAGCAGCCAGCTTGTCTGTGGGAGCTGAGAGCGCCGTAGGGCAGAGGATGCACTCAGACAGGCTCGGTGTGCACACAGGTACCCTCCAGCTTGAGGCACAAAGCTGGATTTTGCCTTTGTCAACATTTGCCAATTATAACACATCATGTGCGTCAATAGTGCCTCTGACTTGCCTTAATACCTTTTTATGAGAATAAAATTTGTTCTTGTATGGTGCTTTTCATGCTTGAGGCAGTTCAAAGCGCTTCGCTAAGCACAGTAATGAGTTAGATCTGGGGAGCACGGCGATTGTGTAGGCAAATACAGGGACTATTATGTGCTCTACAGTAATTCACAGAGCTGCCTATGCTAAAAACTGTTTTATTTATTGAAGGGAGGAAAGTTGGCTGGATCTCATGGTTGTCCTCTGGAAGATTTTAATGATCTTCAGCTTCCATATAGAAAGGCACCTCAGAGACATTGGAGCCAAGAGACCTCGCTCGAGGAACAACACATGCAGCTGCGCAGCACCAAGGTTGCCGTGTCTGCTGAGGTGAGAGGCCCAAGATCAGCTGCAGCCCTTGAGCCTGTGATTTACCTTTCTCGAGCATATTACATCTCTGTGTATCCTTCCAGTGCCTTCAGGCTGACTCTGTTATTTGATGTCCTCTTTACCTTACTTTTAGTTATAAAATAAAAGCTTTTTTGTGGAGGACCTTCCACCCCTAGGTCTTGAAGAGGGATTGCTGAGTTTAACAGTGACACTGTGAAACACCATGGAAGTATTGCTGTTCTCCACAGGAATAAAGGGAGATTTAAGGCTAGATCCAAGCAGACGCCTGAAGTGAAATTTGCACGGAATTTAGGCACCTTAGTCCAAAGTCATGATCCTGAAAAACCTGCTCTCAGCTTTCCCCGCTGCAGGAGATCCCTGGGCACTGCAGACTCTTCATTTTCAGCGTTTAACTTCTTCCCGTGCCTTCTGAAAGGCACCTGGGGGTATGTCTTGCCAGACAGACCTTTCCTGCTGACCTGCTGGCCAGTCTGTGTCTGGGATTTCTCCCTAGGATATTTGGGTCAAAATGAACTGGTCTGGTGGAAGAGGGCAGTAGCTGCTTCCGCTGGCCTGCCCATCTGTGCTGGTAGGTCCCCTGTGCGTGACTGCAAAACACCATGTGCAGTCCAGTCCTCAAAGTAAATTCATGTCTTTTTACCTTTTCTAGAAAAGGCCAAATGACCCCTAGTACATTGCCTTGAGTTTTGTGGGTATATACTCATGGCTGGGGCGCCCTTCCTACTATTCTATAGGCCTTGATGGAAAATACACATTATCCACTTCGGCTCTGCAGCGGTATTTCTCCAAAGGGAGCCAGCTTTTTCCTACTGCTGTATGATGATTCTATGATTCTATGATTACAGAAGCCTAATTAAGAAAGTGAGTGGAGTCAAACAGGAAGATGCTGCCCCTCTAGGTGTTGTCTCAGCGTACACATCTTCAGAGACTCATTACTTACACACCGACCTGGCCTGTGCAGCTTGATTCTTTTGGGCTGTTTAGTGTATTCAACTTACTGAAGTGTTTGCCTTCATGGCAGAGGCTCTACCCTTTGGTGTCCCCTTTGCACACCACAGCAGTGGTAATTAGCAAAACACTTAAAGAAAGAAGTTTCTCTGGCATTTGTGATGCCCCAGGAAGCATCCCATGTTCAAGGATAGCCTTGAAACTCCTCCTTAAGCTCCTTGGAGGCCGCTTATGCTGCGCCTCCTGGGAACAAAGAGAATTTGCATGACTTTTCAACATCTCCTGCCTGCCCAGTGATTTGTGTGTTAACTCTGAATAACAGTCATTACCTCTTTGGAGTACGGGGCACCAGAGGGTTTCAAACTGCATTGCAAACGGGGCAACCCCGCTGAATTTGCATGACTTTTCAACATCTCCTGCCTGCCCAGTGATTTGTGTGTTAACTCTGAATAACAGTCATTACCTCTCTGGAGTACGGGGCACTGCATTGCAAACGGGGCAACCCCGCTGACATGAATAGACCTGGTCAATTTGGAGTGTAAACAGAGTCTGACTTATTATCAAATTCACTTCCTAGCAATCATAGCAGTAAGGATAGAAAGGTGTCACTTCAGGCTCCTCTGAAATGGGACAGGGGAGAGCAAAACTACACCCAGATAAGACTGTAAGTAAAGACTAACACTATCTCTAATTGAAACCAGATGAAACATTCAAGTAGAGAGCCTACAAGTGCTTTACAAAAAGTGGAAAGCAAATGCTTTTTGTATAAGCGTTAATCTTTATGCCTCACTAGGGTCATAAGCACTAGTGAGTGTGCAAGGAGAGAATTCAGCTCAGTCAGCACCAGTCTGTAAAGATCTGTGTCGAGTTTTGCACTTAATTCTGTTTATCTGGGGCTGTTAATTAGCTCCTTTCGGTTTCCCTGTGAAGACCTGTGTGTTAGGTCTACTGAACACTCTTGCACATAAAGATCCGTCATTGATTGCTTGGGCAGCTAAATTGGGTAGACAGTTCACTACTCAAAGGTGTCTTAACTTTGCATCCTTTTCTGTTGGGGCAGGAATACTGGGGATGACTTCAATCTTATTGTAATCTGCTTGTACACATTGCTTTTCTAATTTCATGCCTAGGTATGGCATTTCCATTACAAAGGAGTTTTGTTGGTTGAGCTCTGCTGGTCTGGGTCTTTCAAAAGCTGATCAGAGCTTCTGGTCATGTGCTTCTACTCTTTTCCCTCAGAACAAAACATCATCTACACAGATCCTAGGCTATCAAAGCCCATGAAACAGTTCAAGTGCCAAACACAACCCAAACGGCAGCCTGAGAAAATTATGTCTCCCATAGGGGCTGTTGAATATGCACAAACGTATGGTCTGTTTTCCTAACGTGCCTGTCAGAACCCTGCTGATGCCTCCAGCAGAGAAAAGTATTTGGCACAGGCCACTTCCCCCCAAACTTTGCTCCTGCAGGAAACAGAAAATGTTCTTTTCCTACATATTTATTTGTGCTTAACTGTAATCACAAAGGGTTGCATTTTTCCCCTTTCTCTGGTGACCCATGAGTGTCCACTTGCTGTCAGTTCTGCATTTCCTCTTATCTTTCACAGAGCTACGAGCCTTTTCACCCCTTCCTCTAGTGTCTGCTATACTCCACGTAAAAAATCGATATAGATGAGCTTTAAGATGGGTGCACTCTATTCAGGTTTACTTAGCACCCTGTGCAGGCTTCCCTATTTTTTTTTTTTTAAATCCTCATTCCCTTGTTCAGGTACCCTGGTGAAGGTGTTCTAATGTGAACAAGGCTTTTCAACACAAGTATATATGCTGCTAATTTTTCAGACCGTCTCTTTTGCTGTCTGTTGTTTCCCCATACATTTAACAACGGATTCCTTTGGTCAGAGAGAAGATTCCCGCTGTAAGTGCTGACTTAGAGCAGTTTCACTCACTGCCCGATTTCAAGAGTCTGCTTGTAGCTTTTGGGAGTGTGTTAATTAAGTTCCTAGCACTGCATAAGTTGGTGTGCAACTTATAATTAATTAATATCCATTTATCTTTCAGGCTGTGGTTTGCTCACCTTCTGCTGCAGTGGCACCCCACCCGCCCTGGGCCCATGAAGTACTCCAAAAAAGGGGATTTTGTCCACACCGAGCGCTGCGTTGGCATTCACACGTTCTTGATATCATCACTTGAGTTACCCCATCTTTTCCCAAAGGTGGGGACTGGTTTCTGTTGCTCGCCCCACTGTTCAGTTCCATTGTGCAGGTTTTTTGCAGACTGCTTCTGAACACTACAGTTCTCTACCCTACTCCCTTCTGTTGTAGGCTTTTGGATTATTTGATCTCTCTTCTCTCAGTCAGCTTTAGTATAGACACGGTGACTTTCCAGTGCTGTTTTAACATACCGGTTCACTGACCTCAGACCCACGGTTTGACAGGTTGTCTCCGAGTCAGCTGCTGTGGTGCAGCAGATCCAGCACTGGACTCATTGATGCCCATGTTAATTGTAAGTAAAAAAAAAAATCTACTTTTGAGTGGTTTGTTCCAAACCCCAGTCAGGATCTGATCTCTTATCTGAGTTCAGTTAGCCTTTCAACACTGCAAATATAAGCTATTCAGGTTAGAGAATCGCAGAGCTTTCTGCGCTTCGTCTTTCTTTACATACATCATATCTGTCATTTTTAGGTGAAGTGCAAGATTTCTTAGATTTGTCAGGTCTAGCATGGTAGGCATCGTTCACCTGTGTCAGCTGAAAATTAGTAAAACCTTTCATGCGTCAGCACTGACTGTAGCCAGGAACAAGACTAACTTCTTCATCTTTCTGGTTTGGAAATTGCTCACAGTGAGGTATTTGCCTCGCTCAGTGTCAGAGTTCTCACTGCTCACTTCCTGCAGCAGGAGCCTGTGCACAGCACGTGCTTCTTCGGGAGTCTTCTGGAGGCACCATACCCCATGGACTACTGCATTTGCCAGAAATTGGATGCAATGCTTAAAAAAAAAAAAAAAGAGAATAAGAGACTAGGAGTGTTATGTGAGGTTTTTCTTCCTGATGTCTTTCACTGGTACTTTTTTACAGCTTTCTTTTCAAAATAAATAAATAAATAAAACATAATACTCTGCTCTTTAGTAAAAACACACATTAAAAGCATTAGTAGCAGTAAACATCAAAAGCATGTTAGTAATACGATTCCTTGTCTTCCCCTATGCTGCCTTCTCCAAAAGCAGTACTTCCTAGAATGATCTGGCAGCGTGAGAAGTAGTGGCTCACTGCAGATACTGCAACGACAACCCCAGAAGGACCAGAGGAGTGCTACCTGATATCTGGTGAGTGGGCTAGAGGTCAGAAGAAAAAAGCTGGACTACCATTTGAGAGGATGGTTCAGACAAAACTAACAGATCGTGAAGCAAGCATCAGCCTGAAAGAGGGTTTTAGGGGCAGATTGCAGCCATTTGGGGCTAGAAGAACATTAGATTTGTGAGAAAGCTTTTCTTCCTCTGTCAGATATATCTTATTTGTTACCTGCCTCAGAGGGCTCGCATCCAAAAAATGCCATTTCTTTTCTTCACAGAATGTAAATGTTCATTCCAGACGATACAGACATAAACCTCAATTTCTTCTCAGCCCTCACTGTAGGTTTTTGAACATGGAATGAGAGTCTTTTTGAGAAGTGGATTTCTTGTTGAATACAGATGCTTCTGTACTTTCAGAAATGAAGGGTGCTTTTGATAGCCTTAACCTTTCTCTCTACCAATTCCCCATTTTTAGCAATGTAAATTTCTTCCAAACATCTAAATTCTCTCCAGTTTTTGGTAGTGATCCTTTTTAGCTGAATTCCTTTGGGAATGTGAAGACATCTTGCTTTTACGCAAAATGTCCATTGCCTGTACAGCATAAGAGTATTTTCCTCCCAGATTTCCCTGCCAGCACGTACCTCCCACTACACTGAAGGAGGATATGTCATTTCAACCTTTGGTCCTTCTAAGAGCATCCCCCCAGAAATGTGTATTAGTAGGGAGGGAAGTAGGTGAAGCAACAGCCTGGGCAACATTTACAACGTGGTGGTACCTGTTCGCTAGAAAGGTGGATTAGCACCTTCACCTCTTTTTGGGCCAGGCTGCTCAATGGGCAGTGATGTTGAAAAAACCACTTGATCTCTGTCGGTATGAACTAGCAACCTTTAGTTTCCTGCAGTTCCCTCTGCTCCATTTAGTATTTCTGAGTGTCTTTGTGTCTCACTTGGACACAAAGTCACATTCTGATCTCTTTGAAACTCATTTCATATTTCTTAGAATCAATAAACTTCAAATGCAGTAGCAGAAATACCAAGCAGTCAATAAGTCCAGTCAAGTTATGTTAGAAGTAAAAGCGGTGTGTTGTAAGGGCAACATTTTCTTAAGGAACTGCTATTCAGGCATATTTGTTGTTTCAATTAGTCTGATTTAGTGGCTCAGTCAGGGGGCTGCAGCCTGTAGCACTCGGACTGTAATCTGATTTCTAAAGCTGCCATTCAGGTACTAAGGAAATAAAAATATGTGGTAAAACCACATCGTGACAGCAGATGTATAGATCCTGACGTGCTTAATGTGTAGCGTACCTGTCAGGAAGATACAAGGGTTCACGGCATGATCACCCGCATTTCATATCCCATCGGAGTTGCATGTTTTGCTCTACTGGCTTTGATCACCTGTCCCCTGGGAGGAGCACAGAAAGGTGGCAGAATGGTGGTGTTTTTCCAGAACTGTTGCCCTGAAGGGATGTTTAAACAAAAAAAGAAAGTAAAATTAATGTGTGCGAAAAAGTGCCAGATTGACAGCTTTAGCGAGTAAACCACTTTACCTATTTGAAGGCTACCCACGTTTTATCTGCTAGAGCTGTCAGCATAGTACCATTCCTCAGCACAAAATACATTCTTTTCTTTTTAAGCTGTCCTTGTGTCTCCAAATTGCTCGGTCCTGCATCTGAGAAAGATTCAGACAGCACTAATGGGGGTAAGAAGTTGAACTGCTGAAAACGAGGGAGAAATGTTGGCAAATTTGCCCTGGTTTTGGAGATGCTTAAAATTTGCAAGAGGCTAGAAATGATGTTAAAATAAAATTTATGCAGAATGATTCAAGGCGTAGCTCTGCTTTCAAACTAGAAACTGCTGGGAACAGAAGCTTGTTTCTCTCCTTGGCAAATCAGAGCTGTATGAGTGTTGTTGCTCTCTGGAAAGAGACCTCCATGCTCTCCTCTGAGAACTACGTAACCAAGGTCTTGTCCGGGCTTTTGCAGCGTGCCCAGGTGCTGCAGCATGACCCCCTGCCTTTCTTGGCAGGAAGGTGCTTTGAGAGGCACCATGATCATGGTGCACAGATCATGTGGCAGGAGGTCACCGGCAAAAGACAAGTCCTCCAGGACTCCAGGCATCCTTCAGTGGCACCTTACGCGCTTGGGGAGTGGAAACCGTGTCTAAACGAGGTCTTGGATTTGTTGCTTTATGGCATTGGTATCAAGACGTTTAACTTATTGGATAGAGTCAAATTAGGTCTCTGCACTTTTATGCCTAGATAAATTTACATCTAAAACTGCACAGTAAGGTCTTCAAAGCATCTGATACGTGAACCTGAAGATACATGAACCTGAAGATCTGTTCTGAAAGGTTGAATTTTACAACTTGTTCCTTTTTCAGATGACCTGGTAAAAATGAAGAAGTCCACTATCTCTTCCATGAAAAATCCATTATATTTATAGGAAATTCCTTCACAGCATTGGAAAGGGTGATGAGGTTTTGAGGAGCATTCCAGCAGGAGGAAGCAGACCCAAAACTCTTAACTTTAAAGGGCTGCCTGAGAAGTGTATGAACAAGATAGTTGCTCATTACAGCAAACGGGACTCTGTCCGTATCCCGACCTATCTATTGTCTAATGTCAGTATTCTTTCCTGTTTCTGCAGATCATCATCCCTGTCTTCACTACATCACAGTAATGATGGGTGCCACTGTTTGTTTTTGAACTGTTAAATTAGTGGACTGAGGTAATTGTTCATATTTACTATTCTGTCACGAGGTTCTAAAACTTCTCTGTGCCTCCAGTTTCTGCCATTTAAAACAGGGGGATACTTAAGCCACTATTTTCAAACAGGGGCTCCTGGAAGCATTATATATGTATATTCAGTTTTAAACACCTGAAGTTGTAGTCTGAGATACAAGCCAGCCATGACTGACTGCCAGCAGCACAGGACGCTTACGGGAGTTGCAGGTGTTGGCATAGCAGTCGAATCTATCTAGTCTCAAGTTTTACCCATGAGACTTGCTCGTCTAACTCCGGCTGATCCATTTGTATCTCATGCAGGTAACGTGGCTTTTTCTTTCCACTTCCAGGACTGCACAAACGCAGCCGATCAGCCCCCTGACCAGTGGATGGGTCCCAGAGCTGGAGAGAGACGACGGTGCTGCATAGCCGCCAGGAAGCATGCCTTAGCCTCTTCTGTCATGTGAGTGCGGGGGGTATGGGCTGTGTGTGCGTGGAGGGAAATGGGGAGCAACTGTCTTGTGCCAAGAACGAGGGGAACGAAGGATTCCAGCCATATGACCCAACACATCAGCTGTATCTATCAGGTAACAAAAAAAAAGTGACAGGGCAATGCGGCTGTTAGTAACTTTCCACACTGGGCAGAGGTGAGGTTTAATTAATATCTGTAAAGTGTGCTGAGATCACCCGGAGCAACGGACTGTATATTTTCCAGGCATCCTCTGTTGCTGGTCTAAGATTGTTTCTTTGATTTCCCAAGCCCAGAGGCAAATGACTGTTTCTATGTGCTAAGTATCAATTCTCTTCCTTTTGTTTTTAGCCTTTCTCCTCTCCACTTTTTTCCTGTTTTGAACTGCTCTCAGACTGCTGCAGTCTCACTTCCCTGCCTTTGCTGGCACAGTCACCAGAGAAAATGTGATAGTGTTTATATAGCACTGAAGCACTAGGACTCAGGAGATGCGAGATGTGGACCTGCTGCACTCCCTTTGGTGACTCACACCACCTTTCCGTGGTTCTGCTTCCCTTCTAACTTCCTGCCAGGCTAACCTTCTAGACTATCACCTCTCTAGGGAACCAACTTGCTTTTATTCTGCGATCATACGGTGTCTAATACAATAGGACCCAACCTCAGGTAAGACCTTTAGGCACTCCCATTATATGAATGAGAACAAGATTGTTGGTGTCAGTAATTAACGTTCTTGTGGGATTGTTGGAAATGCTTTGGGATAAACACCACCTGGAATCCTCGTCTGGCTTATGTGGTTTTCAAGCTGCAGAGGAGGCTGATCCTGTTCACACGAGAGGGCATGGAGCATCTGTCTCTTCTCTTACTGGGTGTCCAAAAAGTCTTTCAGTCCAAAGAGGAGTTACAGTACCGCAGTGAGAAGCGGGACACTGGAAGAGTGAGGGCATTGCCAGTGGGGAAGAAGAATGGAGACTCAATTTTCAGTGTGTCTCCAGCAATGATCTCACCTGAGAACAAATACTATACAACAACCACCAAAACAGAGAGAAAAATACCGAACTAAGTGTCGCTGGTAACATGGTGAATGCCTGTGGCACAGTGTCATCCCATGACGGGCTTCCAGAGATGAAATCTCACTCAGGTTAAATGGATGGCAAAAATCCCATTGACTGCAATAACACCAGGCTCTCCCCTGGGGGGTTACCTGGATTTCTCTCCTGAATGCCCAGACAGCCACATCCCACATCATTATGCACATTCCGATAACAAATAAATTATTCTTTTCCTTTAA
Organism: Aptenodytes forsteri; assembly: GCF_000699145.1. Taxonomy (NCBI): domain Eukaryota; kingdom Metazoa; phylum Chordata; class Aves; order Sphenisciformes; family Spheniscidae; genus Aptenodytes; species Aptenodytes forsteri. The sequence continues at coordinate 2,524,811 of NW_008795250.1, read as the reverse complement.
AGTGTGGATTGGATTCTGTAAACCCTGCATTTTGGATTCTAGGTTCCCTCTATCTACATCTGAAATCCTTGAATAAACAAACATTGGATTAGACCTCACCGGCTCCCTCTGCTCAGCAACTGAAGCCTTTAAAAGCATTTCACACCAACTGCTCTGCTCGTATTTCAGACTCTGTTAAACACTGACTCAAGCGAAGGAGCTCCATCTTCCTCTCAAACTTCCCAGGGAACTAACCTTCGTTATTGGAAGGTCTGCCTCCATTTATGACCCTCCCTGACTCCAGCGAGGAGTTGGAATTGTTTAGCTGTTGACATCAGGAATGACATAAATATGTGCTGGGGTTAGAGGGTTTCTGGCAAATGGCCCGCTAACCTAGAATTTGCTCTGCAAAGTCAGGAGGATGACTTTTCACCTCAGAGCAGTTTGCAAAACCACATCTGTGACCAATAAATATGAAAAAAAAAATCCCAAACAAAAAAGCAAACTAGTCCCTACTGAATGATGAAAGACAGCATACCTCGCTGAGCACTATGCTGCTGGAATCAGTATGGAGACCTGTGCAGGAATAATCAGACGGGGCATCATTGCCAGAAGTCATCTGTGGACATAGCTGATGCCTCATGCACAAGGGAGGCAGCACAGCAGATTAAACTGAAGGTGAGTATCTCATAGCTGTAAGTCTTAAACTTAATGAGCCAGGTCTTTATTTGTGCTGCAGCCCCTTCTTATCCCAAAATTGCCTTAACCAGCTGCTAGAGGATGCCCAGTAACAGAAAATTCTCTGGATAACAATAAATTGGTGTAAGAATTCAGTGTCACCTCACATCCTGCCAAGCAATAGAGAAATCATAATCAGAAAAATGGACACAACCAGAGTGCCACTGAAGAGTCGAATCCTAATTTCATCACCCTTCTTGTGGGCAACAGATAACCCAGTGCAATTTACAGCAGCTCTGAAGCAGCTCCAAATCTCAGCAGGAGTCAGAAAGGCTCAGTGCTAGCCTCGGGACTGAGGAGTCGCAAAAGATCAGTGAAGTTGTCGTTCCATAACCTTGCTTCTGCACCAAAAAACAGTAGGCTGGTTTGAAACATGAAGCACCTCAAGCAAAAGACAAAATTTTAATCACTGAAATTAAGGTCCTCCTCTGGATCCCTCTCTGGAGAATACTGTCTGTCTCTGATGATCATGCACAGGCTCCCAAAGAAGGTAAGTTTTGAATTTAAAACTGTACAATGTCAATATGTGAATGACAGCATTAAATCTCGGCTGTAAGGCTGAGATATCTCCAGGAGGAGCAAAACACTTTTTCCACTCAGCCGTGTAGCAGTGGCTGAGGTAGATGAGATAAATATATTGTCTCCAACTATTAAAGGGTGAGGGAATTGTTTATATATGTATATTACACGTTTGCAGCCTAAAGGTGTTTTTTTCTTTAATTCAAGAGTTTAAAAGTTTAGAAATGCCGACATTAAGGTGGCCTGTGCAACTGTAATTTGTCCCTTTTGTGCATTTGCATTATGATACACTATTTAATTGTAATTAGATCACACGCTGTTCTTTCGACAGGTTCCCGGCCTCACTCATTGTACAGAATAGACTGTGCTCACTAAGTAATAATTTTATTTTCTCCTCGCTGTTCACTATGTGGCCCATGCTTTATTTACTGCACACTATTCAAATACTGAAGACAGATTTATTCATTTCCTCCTGGGCTTTTCCATGGTACTCATCACTATGGTATCCAAGTGCTTCACAAACTCTAATTCATTTTCCCAACACTGTTGCGAGAACTGGTGTTACTCTTATTTTACAGACGAGGAACTTAGGCATACAGACAGAGTAGTAAAAAATATCTTCTAATTTTAGATATCCAATTAGAAATACTCATGGCCTGATTTTGTCAGAAAATGTAACACAGCAAAGCATCTAATTTAGTCTAAAGTTGAATAAATTCTCATTTACTGCAGATATATCTGCAAGTGCTCTTCACTTCTGCAAATCAGACTTCAAAATGTCAAATCAAGCACCTAGAAGCGAAGACTGCACAATTAGTGCATCGCTGTGAGGTCTCTGTTTTAAGCACTGTGCTTTGCGTCCCATAGGAGTCCTGAGGCTGAAGCCCTTTCCTGGAGCAGCACACCTTTTCCTGGAGCAGCACACCTTAGCCACAGCGCCGCTGAGGCTGAAGCCCTTTCCTGGAGCAGCAGTCACCCACCTTAGCCACAGCGCCATGCTTGCTTTCCCCATGGTTCCTCGCAAGGTACATAAAATACCTACATCTCATTTTTCTAGTAAATTAAGTGGAAGTTGTTTAGGCACTTGCCTTGGTTCCTTGACCTTGGTTCAGCATCTGAGCCATGCTTATCCTTTTGCACTGGCAGCCTTTATTCTGTTTTTTCATAACTTGGGAGCGTTTTACTTTGCAGCCTAACTACTGTTGTTTTAATAGATGTGTATTTCTCTTCCATTTAGAGGTAACCTAAAAAAACCCCAGCAATTTAATCCTGTGTTGACATTGATGCAGGCCATCAGCAATGTGGAAACTTACCCTATATGAGGAATGTAATAGTTCGCATGCCATCCAGCACTCGAAGGGGACGAGGTACGTTCTCAGTGTATTTCAGATACCTGCTGCCAGTAGAGACATGGCAGTTTTCCAGGTGGTCTTCATTCCTGTTCCTAAATCCTTGCTCTTCTGCTCTGCCTCCCTTCCTCAGTCTCTGCCATTCCCATTTCTACATCCCCATCTCTAGTGAACTGCCACCTCCCGTCGCCCTTGCTGCATCCCACACCCAGCCTCGGGGTCGCACGTCCTCCTCCCTCGCCCCGCTCCCGCTCTCCCGTCTGATCCCTTTCACCCAGCAAATTTTCCTTCAGCCCTTAGCCAGATAACGTACTGGTCTTACAAATTTTCCTTCAGCCCTTAGCCAGATAATGTACTGGTCTTGTACTGGTCTTGATAGCCCTGGCCCTCCTAGGTTGCACGTCCTTCTCCCGGCAATTTTCTCCCATTCCCAGTCTGTTTTTAAGTCTTCTCCCCACAGGCTGGCTTCCAGACTCTTGCTTACGAGCTTCGCTTTATCCTTCCCTCCAGGCAGACCCAGTTTCCCCTTCCAACTCCCAGTTCCTTTTCATCGCCCCAGAGAACCTGTCTTTCTCCAGACCCTTTGTGCCTGCCAACTTACTCGTCCCGGATCCAGTTCTCATCCCCACCACGTGTTATTCAAGGAGCTTCCTGCTCCGCGTTTCCCGAGAGGACTGGAAGGACAGGTTCCCTGCTCGCCCTTCCTACCTTTGGGCTTGGCATGGTCCAGAGCAGCCGGGAACTGGAACTGCAGGTCCGGCTCTGACTCCCACAGCCTTGGGCTGTGACGTGCCGAGTGAGCACTGCGAAGCGCTGGTAAGCCCCCGCCGAGCGCAAACGGGATTTTCAGTAGGGTTTTTCATGGCGGGTTTTGAGGGAACACCTCTGACAAAGCGACCATTCTCATTTTCAGACTCAAAGATCCCTGACAGAAGGAACGAAAGAAGAAATGTTTATAATTTAACCTGAGGTATGAACTTAAGATGCTTAAATTTCAGCACAGTGGTTAGTCTGGCACTATTAAAAGTGACTGACGGTAGGATTTTATGATGGGAATTGCTAACCAGCTTTAATAGGAGTTATGCTACCAGTCCTGCCTTTTAATCAGTGCTTCCATTTTCAGTATAAATTACAGTTCGTTGCTGGTAATCCTTCTGGCATATCAGATATCAGCATAACTCGGCAAGCGTAATATGGAGAAACCCAAACATCCTTCTGAGGAGGTAATTATTCATCATGGTGAAAATGCTCCAGGATATTTTTAGTGGAGGACAAAACCCGCTTCCTGACAGAAACACCTACCAAAATTATAAAATAATGAAGCAAGTTTCACAATGAGAAACACTTCAGACACTTGTATTAGCTGATACTTTCTAGTCACGTCAACGTTTAATTAGTCGTGCACATCTCTGCATCCGCATGTACAGCAAAATGCACACCCGCGTTGTGGTGCACTGCAAAATGTGTCAACGTCTGCCTCACCGAAAAGCCTCTGAACAAACAAATCTGCAAATCCCGCTGGATCAGGGATGATTTCACAGGGATATAGAGGTGCCTGCACCAAGAGGGGCTCCCTCGCCACATCCACGGAGGTTATCAAGGTAAACTTTCCTGAAATTAGTCCTCAGTTCCTTAGCAGGAGTGTCACTACCAGTGTAAAAGCCTGTTTCTTTCCGGAAGAAATGATTTTAAACTAGTTTTAAAACATTTTGCAATACAAACACACATTTCGGGAGGATGTACCCGTGTTTCACATCTTGCAGTGCCCCAAGGGTACGGCTGTCTCATGGTTACCACTTCTTGAGCCCTGGTACTACATAATTTATGTACTGAAAGAGACGATTCAATTAGTCAATAATAAAATGAGCAAGGATAGCGTGCACATTGTAAAAATATAATTTAGTGGGCAACAAGCTGAGATGGAAAAAAATAAAAGGGTACACTTCATATGATTAATGAAGGAGGAATGTATATTTATAGCTCTTATTGTGTCCTTTGTAAGGATACGGGATCCAACAGTAAAACCGGCTGGTAACGATGCATCATTCAAACGATTTGGATTTGAATGGCAAATGCTGTATAAAACTAATTACCCCCAGGAGGATGAAAATACATTTCATTTGCCTTTTCAAAGTATCTTTGGTCTTTTCTTCACATTTATTTATCCTTTGGTTTGTTGAGAAACGTGCTTATTACGAAAGTCGACATCCCAAACTGAGCAGCGGAGATCCCCCCCCCAAGACAACAAGTTTCTGCAAGTTGTTTTTACAAGATCAGTGAGGGATTTTTTTTCCTCTCAGTAGCTCCGGAGGCAGGACTGCCGCATCTCCCCGCCGCTTCCCAGCAACACGCAGCGCGGTGACTCCCTGCTTCGCCGCTGCTCCTCCGCCTCGCCCGATTTGCACGGGTAACCGGATCGGCGCTTTGCAGTTTGTGTTTGCGCGTCTTCGTGCATGCAACGCGCGCAGCTTTTGCAGCCGCGCTGGGCTTTGGGTCAGAAGAGGGGAAAATAAAAGTTTAGTTTTTTGAAAGAGGGGAACCTCATTGCATCGCTCTCGTCGCGGCCGTCTGCCGCACTGGCAGGACGAGCGTCGGGAGCGCCGCGCCGCCGAAA
>NW_008795250.1:2434488-2518398 GCF_000699145.1 Aptenodytes forsteri | reverse complement strand
GCCGGCGGTCATCCCTGCCAGCGCCTGGCGCGGGGAGGAAAACAAGAGACACCTGAATCCCCTTTCTGCAGCCTAAATGCTTCAGCGGATCACCTGTGCTTCGTGCTCTGCCCGCCGTCCGTGGGCAGAGGCACACGTGAAACGAGTAGGGGGCACAAACGGGCTCTGTCTGAGCTGGAAGACCCGGGCGAGCGTTACTGGAACCGGTAGGGACTCGTTACCGGAGAGGAGATGACAGACAACCTGTGGAGAGAGGGAAACTTGCCTGAAAACTGTGCCGCAGTAACCCAGAAATGAGCGATCTGGCAGCATTTCAGTCGCTGTAGTTCTCACACCTCTTACTATTGTTACCTTTAATGATCCATTATTGAATCCTGGTTCTTTACAGGCTACAAAAAACGTAATTTCATCCAGATGAAGCATGGTGTGCATATGAGAAGGCTTTCTGAAAAGGCCCTTGGAAAAGGCTGTTAATACCATAGAAGGCTGCCTAGTTTTGCAGTAACGTTATCTGCTCATTTTTCAAAATGTTGGCTTTAAAAAGTAACTTTGTTTTATCTCCTTGTCAGCAGCAAACTGGTAGAAAGCTTGACAGAAAATCTGGTCTTGAATGTTGAGTGCTGGGATTTTTTTTTAAATACTCCCCTGTAGATTGTATCCCGATATTTTCAAAGAAAGCTCCGTGCAAGTGGAACTTGGGAAAAGCTGCTGGTTAAATGAGTGGGTTTTAGCAGCTTGGAAAAGTGAGAGTGGTTAAACTGATGTTAAATGGTGTAATTGTCCTATTGCGAATCACGTTAGGCAGAAACGCCCGTGGTAGTTCTCATCTTAGATACTACTGATGTAACCATGTATGCTGACTCCTGTTGACAGGGAATATATTTACTTATTCTCTTACACAGTACAAGCTTTGCAGATTCCAGGTCTGAAGCCGATATTTTTTTTTTTCTTCCTTTTGAACAACGTTATACTTGGACTCAAAGATCTTCAGAGTATGTGTAATAGATAAGCTACTTTTTTGATGTATAAAATCTCACCACGTGACGATTCTTTTCCAGTATTTACTGCTGTACTGACAGCTCACTGTAGTTGCAGTCGTGTTGGTTGCTCTTTGCTACTTTAAAAAATCCTTTGTGGTTTGAGGAAATCAAATTGATAGTTGAAGTTTTATCTGTCAAAGCCAAATATGTGAATTAAGTCAGCGAAGGGGGAGTGATGCGCTGAAACATGCGAAATGAAACCTTCGTTGAAGCTGACTGTTTATCGGAGCGGGAATTTAGAAGTATCATTGAGGAAATCTTAGCAGTTCTGGTGAACCCCTACGCTTTCCTCCTCCTCTTTTGTGGAAAGTGCTTTTATGCCGTATCGATGGGTACTGTCCCGTTTCATCCCTGGTAAGGACCAGGAGCCGAGCTTTTCCTAACCCTGAGGGTGTGCCAGTTATTTAGAGGGAGTGAGTGACTGAGGAGGGAGAGGCTTTCTTGATTCTTTGTCTCAATGAAGATGAGATACTTCATGCGTAGTGGTTGAGCTTCGTCTTAATTCACGCTATTTCCCACCTGATTATTATTACTTTTTCTTAAATAGAGGATGTTCCACATACTTTGATATTTGGCAGGTGGGAGAGGGACATTCAAGTCCCTCCCCGCTCATAGGAGAGGGGGTCAGGTACAGATGTTCCATGTCACGCGTGAAAGCGCTCCCCTTTGTGTTTTGGTGCCGTCTTCTGTCCCGTGTTTTGTGTGAAGCCTGATCTTTTCAGCATGCTCTGGGGAGTCTTGTTAGGTTGGTGTGAAGGGCAGGAGAGGCAGAGGAACACCTAGTTTCTAGGTCCAGGTGGAGGTTTAGCGGCGAGATTTGTGGCTATGCTTGTCAAGACTGAAGTGCTGCTTGCTATGTCCAGAACAGTAGGTTTTTAATGCAAAAAAAAAAAAAAAAAAGCTGGCCTTTTGGTGTTGATAAAGATGACATAAATGAGCAGAAGTTAGAGATTTGGAAGCCCATATTCTTTGTCTGTAGCCGTGAATGTTTGAGTGACATTTGATCCCATCTATAAATAGCCAGTCATGGCTCTGAAGAAGAAAAGAGTGTAGCTGAATTATTTTAGGAAAAAAACTGTATAACTTCATTTACTTGTGTGTCTGTAAACATTAGCGTGTTTCCTACTCTATTTGGTTGCTTTGCAAATAAGGTAAAATGAGCTACTGATTTTAGAATTAGGACAATATTTCACTTAGCTAAGGGAATAAAACAAAAAAAAATCATTAGTAAGGAACAAGCATCAAATTAAGCTAAATCCTGCCTCGTGTAACTGCTTGAAACTGACTTGAGTTTAACATAAAAACTTTGATCTGTACAGGATTGCATTATCAAGAATAAAATTGAAGTTGGTGTCTCTCTCAATTTTTAGTAGAAAAGCTGTGATAACCTATATACACCATTAAAATTGCAAATTAGCTTATTCAGAAGCAGGAAACTTGTTGTTCTGTCTCTCCCCTTGTGTTCTTGAAGTCCTTGGAATCAATATGTATTTTGTTGTCAAAGGACAAACTGGCAGTTTTGGTAGTCTGCAATCAAATGCAGTTAGAAATTGGTGGGCATGAAAGCTGCACAAGACTCCCAGAACTGAACAGGTCTTCTTAGCAACACGTTGATTACGGATCACTGGTGCAGTATGTGCTGCTATATGGGATGCTCCTTCTAGGGTGTGAGAGTGGCGTATTGAAAGCTGAAGAAGATGGGAGCATAGATCATCTGGGTTCCTTAGAAACATAAGGTCATAATTTGTTTCTGTTTTGTATGCACTTCTTGATTATTTCTAAATATATCGCAAGTCAAAAATAGAGTAGAAATATTCAGGTCTCGATTACATCCCAAGTCACTTAAGCACAGGTGTCCAGCTGATATTCCTGTTTCGTATAAATATGGTAGGTGTCAGCCACGTGTATTCTGGGTGTCGCATATAATCTGATAGAAGCAATTTGATTGCTTATAGCTCCTGTGATGTGCGGAGACCAGCGCCACTGCTTGTACGCACGCATAAATAGGCAGCGGTGGAAAGGTCTGGTGATGCTGGAGCATATTTCTTGCGAGGGTGAACTATTGTTCTAACAATCTGTGAATCAAGATGCCTTTCACTGGCGTTGTGGTGAGGCATTGTTGCTTGTCCTCGCCTGTGAGTGCCTAAGTTGCTTATGGCTTTTGCAGCGTGTGTTTTATTAGTCATCTAAGAAAATGATTTGACTTGCTTATGAAGCTATCCTAATAAACTAACATTTCAGTGTAAAAATTGTAAGATGTGCGTACACACCTGTGACTAATATTCATCACAGTGAACAAAAATTGTCATCTTTTTAAAAAAAAAAAAAAAATCACTTGGCTTAGTTTACCTCCCACTAACTTATCAGTGCAATTTAAGTAAGGAAATTACATACTGTAGATTTTTCTTTATATGAATAAGTGTATTTGGTTATTCCGGATGATAAAATGTTGTGATTTGCAAGACATTAACCTTCAACCAAACATTTTCAGAGAAGTCTGAAAACTATGTAGGTACCTAACGCGTGTTTGCTGCGTTGCCAAGGAGAGGAGAGCGATAAGGAGTGAGCATAGAAATGGAGTGGGAGTTTAAGAAAACTACACAAAGAGCAATACCATATGTTTCTTAACCTTTACTTTCAAACTATAAAAACATTTGACTTGTGCAATATCAGCCTGAGTTTGATAGAGGGTTTGAAAGCAAATTTTTGTACCAGCACTAGTTTGGCATGGAAATAATTTCGTATATGAAATGTCTGCCCATATGTTTGTAGCTAACTTTTCCAATCATGCAGTATTTTTATACATGCAGGATTTTAAAAGTTTCACTTTGCATTGTCTATGAGGAGGTCTAACTGAAATTCTTGCTAATAACTGATTAATGCTCGTTTCCCCGTAAGGAGTCTGTCCTAGTGTCAAGAAGTCAGTCAGTGGAAGGGAGGCTTCACTCCACTTCTGTTTAACCAGTTTGTAGGGATTTCAGTGGCTGCAGTATTAGAATTCAGCTGGCTGCAGGGCCAAGATTGCAGCTTCTCATGTGTGCAGCTTCTCACGCGTTCAGCTTCAGTGCTAGTTACAGAATAGGTTTATTTACTTTCCTATCAAATGTTAAGAACGGGGTGTTCAACCCGTGAAAAATCCGAAGTCTCGGTACAGCGTCTGGAAATGGTAGCTGAGGCAGCAATCCGCCTGTGCTTAGCCTGTGTGCTGGGTTCTGGGTGGAGCGATACTGCCTCAGATACTCAGAGAGGTGCTGCTTCAGGTTATTGCGCTGAAGTAGATCTCTGCACCTTGAATACTTAAATATAATGCTCTGAGGATATCGATCTTAAAAAAAAGGCAAAACAGCTCTTAATAGAGAAAATGTCTCAGCACTGTGGAAACAAGTCATATTTTACTGATTGGATGCTATTGATTTAGTTCTTCAGTTAAATTGCCAAGATGAAAGTGGTAATCCTGATTAATTCCATATAAATAGATAAGCACAATTTGTATGTGTATAGTTGCAGAGTTCTGTAGGAAAACTGAAGCCCTGGCTTTATATGGTATTTCAGATGCTTTAATTTTAAGTGGTTTTTTACCATTTAGTATTCGTGCTGAAGAGAATATCTTAATTTTACAAAATAAACAGACTATCAATTAATGATAAACCATTTTAACTGATGCAAAAAGAGCTTTTTTTTTTTTTAATGAAAGCTGCCCTTATCAAAGGGAGTAAAGGAATGCTGAACTTTCTTGGGAGCCTGGGTAATTCCCTGGAGTATGTGACAACCATGAGATGTTTGAGTTGTGTAGAAAGTGAAGAGATTTAATGTTTAATTTTAATGAAAACTATTTAATGTCCCTTTAACAATCTGATTAAGAAGTAAATTACTACAAAGCGAAAGGAGTTTATTATTTTACAGTGTGACTAAACAATATCACTCCATTCACTGCTTCTGGATGTTTCGGGATACTTTAAAGTGATCGGACATGTTAGGAAAAAACCCACAACCAAATCCCTAAAGGTGCTGTTCAGAAGGGGCTGTCCAACTCGGAACTCACTGGGCTCCAAATATGTAAACTTATTTATTTTTTTTTTATGGCATTCACTGATTCTCATTGCCAGTCTGTGAACTTTCCTGGTTCAGCTTTGGTTTGCTCTAGTGAAATGACCAGGACTGAGTATGGCATTTTTAGGAAGGTAACGGCAATTTATGATGTGACAATGTTTTATGCTTCCTATTCCTCTTGCGTTCTAGTTTTCATGGTTATTCGGTAAGAGATCTCTTGAGTTGCTAAGTTGATCTAGAAACAGTGAATCGCATGTTAGAGAGATCTTTTTTTCTTGAAAATATGTTGTTCTGCATACATTGGCAGTGAATCTTCTTTGCTGTGAAGTAGTTTGTGCAGCTGACTTGTTACTGGTTATGACTGAAGAAGTTCAAGTGCTCTGCTTATGCTGAATTTCTTCATTTGTAAATTTTAATGTATTGATCTTCTTTTTCTTAGTGCATTGGATAGGTGATAGCTCATATGAATGACTTTTCTCTAATCAGTATGAGTTTTGGCGATTCAGTTGTTTTGTCTCATTGAAGCGTAGCAGCTTGACCTTTTTTGGTATCCTCTAGTCACGTAGTTTTGTCCAGAGGTCTTTCAAAAGCGGAAAAACTGTTCTGTGACTAAATTGCCCACTACTTCATCTGTTCAAAGAATTTGAATATACAACTGTCGTTTGTAGTTAAGTTAGGTAAGATTTTAATTAAGTTACCCGTGCAGGAGGGAATCTTACCGTGGTTTCGTTAATTTTTTTACTATTGCGTTAAAAAACCCAGAGCCGTATACTTGCTGGTTTTGTCATTTTTCGTTTATCTACTCCAGAAGCTTAGGAAGTGTGTTAGCTTTTGGAAGTAGCTGAGCCTCGTCTCACAGGTCCATCAGATGTTTCAGCCCTTCAGGTCACCTGGTGTGTTTTTACTCGGTGACGGTGGGAGAGCCGTCCTAAAGAAATCCCTTGCCTGTGTGTTTGACTGCCGCTGAAGGCCTGAATGTCTTTGCGGTCTTGTTTAGTGTGATTAGTCATGCCTATGTTTTTGTACTTCTGCCCCCTGCTCCCTTAAAATTTCACTTCTCTCTCCTAGTTTTCTAATCGCCTATGTATTTTATATCCTTTTGGGTTTCAGTGGGGTTGTATTTCTGCTTGATTGGTATAGCTCTGTTGAACTTTGCCACCTATTTATGTATTTTTATCTTTCTCTTTTGCTTAGAAGTATGGACAAGTTCTGAGTTTTGATTCTAGCTTTCTGCCCTTACCTATACGTGGGCTTTTGATATTTTACCTTTGTTTTTATTTGATGTCTGGAAGCTGTCACATTTTGTGACACTGGGTCAAAGCATGTGTCAGTAGCCAGCGTGGTTGTCTTCCATTATTATTATACTTGGATAAATTCATCTTGTTTGACGTGCATTAAGCTTTTTTGACATGTGTCTAATGTTGATGTTGACCTAGAGGTGAATCATGCAGTATGTGTATGGTATTCTGTAGTTTGAGGTTTGTGCCAATATAGGTTTAACTGGTGTTTCTTGCCTATTAAAATATTTAAGTTGGACTTCATATAGTTTTGAAGAGACAGTGTGCTTTTCTACAGCTTCCATCTATTTAATGTTCTGTGTGTAGTTTACAGCCAGGTAATGATGAGTGTTTTTTCTATGAGAGTTTCGCTTTGTTTAGTGTTTTCTTTACTAAGATACTTTGAGCCATGGAAAATCTTAGTTTGTCATCACGCTTATGTGAATGTATGAACGCATATAATGGTTTTGTGTCTATAACATAGCACTTCCTACTACATTGTCTTGGATGTAAAAGCTGGGGCCAAAATCATCAAAGATACTTTGATTTCTCTTTTATCTTACTTTTGGCAGAGATACCTTTGCATTACTGACCTTGCTAACAGCTGCTTCTGACTTGAGCACTCGGGGGCAACTTGCAACTTTTTTTCAGCTTGGTTTTCAGTGTAATGGTCCAGCAGCTTGCTTCCGCTTGGGCTGAGGCGGAGTCGGGTCCTTCTGTATAAACGTCATCTTTCTCAGTTTTCTCCTGTAGTTAATGAGCCTGAACATCTCTGCCTAACGCCGCTCTGCGGTTCATGCGCTGAAACCTTATAATGTAACTGTAGCGAGAAAGGGAGAGCCACAAATAGAGGCGTTTGGATAGTCTTTCTAAAAGTCAAACAGGCTGCCAAAAGTCGTTTAAGTCATTAGACCTGTCATGACTTTTAAAATCTCTTGAGCGTGTATTGAGAAGGGGAGTATAGCTCGCTCTCTAAATTTTAAGGGGCTACTGCCACATTGGTTAAAAAATGAGTAATTGCCTGGAACCAATGGTGGTTGCAGTGTTGTACGTAGCAGACAGGAAAGCTGGGTATTAGCAAGAAGATGAAACATTTCCAAAAGTAATTTATGAAGCCAAATGTTCCTGTTTGAAAACAGGCAAGGAAAGAAGTATAAAAGAACTGGAAATAAAGGAAAACTGCATCCAGAAACGTTTTTTGATGTGGTAGGACACCTGAACAGTTTGTAGTACGCTCCCGTGCAGTTGGAATTGGCATTTTCGGTGCTGGGCTGTCAGTGCTCACGTTGCAGAAAATCCAGGTATTTTGTTATCCGTTTGTGAATCTTTTATTAGAAATGTGTCTGGGCAGATAAGAAACACAGCAGATATGAAGTCCTTGCCAAATGTTAATCCTATTTTCCTGTGTTTAGTTTCAGCATTTCAAGCTGGCAGCGCCACTAAAAGGAGGAGGACTTGCATACTATGTCCTTCCATTTGCTTTCACGAGCATTTGTGGGGGATGTAGAGAACTGGATCAGTTCCCTGATCTGCTGCGCCACGTGCCTGTATGAGTACTCGTATTAGCAGAAGGGAGAGGGTGACGTGAGCACATGGGAACAGTGTCGTGGGAAAGCGAGACTGCTTTTTCAGGTGGGGGTAGAGATTGGCTTAGTATTTGAACGTGAAAAGCACTGTGAACAAAATATATCACGTGTCTTATGACACCATATTAATCTTTAATATTACGATGTGTTATAGCATATCGATTTCAGATCTATAGACTAAAATTTTTTCAGAAAGTGGGCATTATTGTTTTAAAATGAATTTGCTAATGAAATATTTCATAAAAGTTCATATTTAGATTGGTAATGAATTCTCAATTTACTTTAATTACTGTTTCGGTTTGTTGCTTTTTTCTCTGCACTGAAATCTCATTTGTTTGACTGGTTCCGAAGTGGGAATAAAGCTACAGGTTTCATCTTAAAATACTTAGCCTTGAGGAAAAGAAACTACCAAATAGGTTACGCTGTCAGAAGAGGATAGTGGCCTGGTAATTCTTTGAACACACTAGCCGCTTACTTGCTTAAAGCCCAGAGGAAACTTTATTTAATGATGATTACCTTGCGTAGCATATCATTTCAGGTGTCACTTTGAATCTGTCACGTACTGACAGCTGTGTTGTAGCTTTGTGAGGCCAGGACTTTCAAAATCATCCCGGTAACAATAATGAAATCCTGTAAGGATAACACTGAATTGAAACCTGGTTGGGAGTGTGAGAAAAGCTTATGGATGTCGTACGATGTGGCAATATGCTAGTGAAGGTGCACGGGAAGCAAACTTGGCAGCCAAACCAACTCCCAATGTGTGGAGACTTCCAGCCAATTTAATGGCAAAGGATGACATTGCTCAGTTTTTCTCAGGAAAAAATGAATGTCAAAATTAAGTGTCAGGGACGTGCGCATACTGGGAGGCTGGCGTGAAGGTGAGGTGTACTCAGGCTGGGGGCAAGTGGGGGGACAGAAAACTGCTCCCTTCCTGCACTGTGGCCTGTCTTGGTATATTTTTGGTGGTTCTGCAGAGCAGATGAGGGGAGGGTTTTTTGAAACGACTTAGTTATTCCTCTTTGTTAAGGAGATAATAAAGTAACACAGAGGTAGAAGTCATTATTATGCCGACAGACCTGCCTCTACCAACCAATGTAACGGTGCAACACATCTTGACTTGTTTAGTTGCTGATAAAGGGACGCTCTCAGGGATTACATCTGAAGTTACAGGAGTATGTTCCTATTCATTTGCAAGGGCAATTTTAAATACATTTTATGGGACACACTATTTTTATTAGCGTTAAGAATTATTAGAGAGTATACTGTCAATTTTGGGTGTGACAGCCCTCCTCCATAATTTTCCCAGGTTGCTTCCTTTTCTAGAATCTGACATGGCTTGTCTTCCGTTTGAAGTGTAAAATAGCTTATTTATCTTAATTGTCACGTGTAGTTTGCTTATACGTTCAGGTCTCCGGAGCCTTAATTTTAGGTTCTGTAGTTTTTCTTCTGTTGCTGTGGATTCTTTTTACTTATCTCCTTATTTGAAGTTATGGTAGTTTTGAAATTATGGTAGTTTTTGAAAAATATCTAAATACTAAGAGGTCAGAAACGGCTTAGATATCCGCAGTGATTTGGTAACCATTTCTGTGTTGTGGTTTTATGTAACTTTTGAGATGCGGATGAAAGAAAACACACACAAACCATAGCTACAGGAAATGCAGTGTCATATTGGAACTGCTGAGGTTTTTTCAGTTGTGCTATTGAGTGTAAATCAGCGTCCTTCACCTTTCAATATGCTGTCTTTGAGTACAGACAAGTAGTATTCCTTATAGCTGATGTAAATATTGTAGGTCTAGCCTAAAATAAGGAGGCAGAATATGCAAGGTAACACCACAGCGTGTGAATAGAGGTTTTCATATTTCAAATTTGAGGCTTTTGGAGGGGAGAGAAGTCGATTTCTGAATGTGGAAGAAGCAGCCAGTCATCAAATGCAGCCAAAGCAGGACCTGATGTATTCTGACTTCTAGGTAGTGCTAGTTAAAGGCTTATTCTGGTTCAACTCGATTGGAGTATCTTGTGCTCATGGTAACAGCATTATCGGCCCAAAATCTGAAGTGCTATTTTTTTTTCAAGTAGTGTTTTCCAGTTTCTTTATTTGCTGTTGTTGCCAGCTTTTCATTTTACTGTGGAAATCAATCTAAAGGAAAAAAGCCAGCATTCACGGTAGCTGAAAGTATCTGTCTGTAGTAGATTTGATCTGTGTGTGTATTTTGATCTTTTTTTTTTTTTGTTCTCTCTGGAACTTACTCTGTAGGCACCATGGGTCATGACTCCATAGCAGAGATTGAGCCTATGCTTTGGAGCTCCATCATCTTTGCTTTCACATTCATCATGCACAGGCTTTATTACTTTAGTATAACATTTTCAAGCGTGTCCTTTTTAACTTTAATAAATAAGTAAGGACCTATAAGAAATAGATTTTTGCCGTTATTTTTTACCTATGTGATCCTAAAGAAACTTTTTTCCAAGTTTAGCCTATAAACAGGTCATTCCTGTTTCTGCAGAAGGCTGTGAAGGGTTATCAACTGATTGTTTCTGTTATCATTAGAGATTAATATATGGAGCTTAAATCTAGTATAGCTCCTGTAATGCGAGTAACTTTATCATTCTTAACTTGCATGCTGAAGGGCTGTTGGTTATTGTGAGTGCACAGAGTGGAGGGGAGGCTGTGATGGGGGTGATGGTGTTCATTTAAAAAGAAAAAAAAAAAAGGCCTTTGTCGATTCTGCCTCACAGCTCCTGGTGGTATCGGGTGCCTTGTTGAATTATTACCAAATGCAAAGCTAGATTCACTGGTCTGTCTTGGCTGCGATTCCCTTGGGATACAAAGCAGCTGGATTGAATTGGTAAACTGAACCTCAAATCACAACACATTCAGTGAACTACCTGTGTCGCTAGTGTCTGATTTCTTGTAACCCGTGCAGTCTTGCTGCATGTCGGTTGTCTTAAGAAAGGCAGGTGGATTGCAGGGTGAGTGGATGGTTTGTATCAGTAGCCCGAAGACTGGAAATTTATGTATCTTTTTTAAAAAAAAAAGTGCAACTCTTGTCACAGAACAAAACGGAGAAATGGTTTTATGACATGGAAATGCACTTGAGAGGTTAAGACAGGTTTAATTTTGTCCTGCAGTGTCAGAAAATAGGTAGAGTTTGATTTCAACTAGGGAGAGAGAGGCTGATGCGTGTGTCCCGATTCCTTTTTCATAGCTGTACGGTTATTGTCTGGTGTTACCTGTTACCACAGATCTTTGGAAAACTGAAGGGTAGAGGCCATGTCACTGCTCGAAACACCTGAAAGGTAGTGATGGAATGGGGTAATAGTCTGTTCCCTAGTGGCCAGGAAATTGTCATGGATATTATTGCCGATTTTTCTTTTTTCTTTTTTTATAACTTATTAGTGGTTTCAGAAACAGGACTTAATCTTCTTTCGGGGCTTCCAAAGGTGCTGTGTGGGTAGGGAATTGTTACCTATTCTCTGCAAATAAGCAGAAATATTTCTGTTGTTAGTGTTGCGCAGTTTTTTTTTAATTGTGGAAGCTGTTACAGTTTTTAGGTAGCATTTTGGAATTCCAGTAGCGAGAACACCTTTTGCTTCATTGTTTGGAAAATTTCTCTTCAGGCAGTTTTCTAAGAGATTGATAGAAGGGCTTTAGATGTTGACCAAATGATATCTGGGTATCACTGTAAAACCGGTTTCCACATTTAATTCATTTTTCTACCTTTTATGATAATAACTGTTAGATTTATGCAGTTTCAATCAGAAAAATCCATGCTTGTTCTGTAATCGCTTATATACTCTTCCAAGGCTATAAGACAGCCTTCAGCGGTGTCTGCGTAGAAGTAATTTCATTTTGAGGTGCCATTTCCTAAATGTTTTTAGAATAAAAAAATATAATACCTGTTCACAAGTCTCCCAATTTGCATGTGGGGGGAAGAAATTGATTGAAGAAGGTAGCTGTAATGTAGTCTGCAGGTGCATTACTGCTCACTATAAACGGGGTGAAAATGAAAGCATGAGCTTGAATAGACCAGTTGGGCAAAAATCAACTTTTAAAAAACCCCCGAGACCTCCAATTTTTGTAATTGTGACTGACCTGCATTTTAGTATACTGATAAGCATACACATGACTCAAAACCAAATTAAGATGCTGTAAATATTTGGCAGAAAACAAAGCTGTCACCAAAAAGCTTAAAAATGTAGTCTTGTGAGTGTTCCTTTCCTTATCAGGCTTTTCATGCAGGAAAAGAGCAACTGGACAACTTTGCTTTTACAAAACATTGAGCTTACCAGAAAGCGACATTTAAATTCAGTAACTTATCACAAAGGCATTACATGTTAATTATGTGTCGTACACTTTGATGCTGGAGTTCTTGCTGTAATAAACTCTTCTGGGGGAGGTGGTTGCTGGTTTTTTTTAGGTTAGCTTCTCCCACCCCTCCCCTTTTGTGTAAACTGTGTAGTGCATTTCCTCAGCATTTGCCTGCAAAGTTACTACTATGCTGGATTTCACAACTTTTTGATAAAATTAGAAACGTATTTCTGTGATAGGTGTTTAATTGCTGTGGCCTTGTCATCCCGATGTCTAACTTCTTTGTCTCTATAAAGATAGAACTGGACCTGACTTAATTTCTCTCCTTTATATATGTTTTTGTACTTTCAAACTTTGCTTTACAGAAAAGGATCAGTAAAAAATGTTTATTGTGGAAGTCTGTTTAAAACTGTTTGTGACATCTGGCGTCATTCTTTATCTTGCTATACTTGACTAAAAGAGAAATCTGGTCATCAGAACTATCACAGAAAACCTAAACTGCTCTGGTCAATAGGACAGTCATTTTAAATTAAGGTGGTGAATTTTTGAGAAACTGTCCGGATAACTTGGAGATATTTTTGAGCACGGCTGTAATATCATGTAGGATCTTTCTGAAGTTGCTTCATGATTTTTCGTGTACAAAAATAAAGATTTTTATACTTCTGGAATGTGGACATAACCTGGTTTGTGTCATCCTCAAGGCTAAACTTAAATAACAATTAGGAAACTGTATGCAAGTCTTGTAGTTAAAATCCCTGTTAGAATTTTAATCAAAAATTCTCTGTAGGAACCTCTTGGCTGATGGATTTTTTTCAACCCTGAAAACATCCTAGGCTTCCTTTTGCATCTCCCCGCCCCCCAGCGTCTGTGGGAAGTTGCATGGGATGGATAATGTACGCACAAATATAGGTAGGGGAGAAACACACAAACAATACCAGAAAAATGGACAGAGTTGGATGCAATCAGGACGTGTAAGGGAAGCAGGGAGGTGGTGAGCTGAGCTATAAAGTGCCACAGACGCTTGTTAAGCAACAGCACTGACATGCATAATGTATCAGATGATGGTAGTAAAAGAGTTTGACGCATCTTTTAGCGTCTTCCTCTGTTCTGTGCAAATCCACCTTGGAGTGGGAATGAGTAGCATGTTGTGCTGAGCTTCGGATTTTATGTGGGCGAGTAATGTGTTTCTACACAAGTCCCTTACATCTTCACTGGATTTGCAAACTGAGGTAGTTATCTACACTTTTAAAAATTTAAAATTTGTGCATCTTTAATGCTAATGTAATGCATAAACATGTACATACTTTGTAGAAGTAGGATTTCACTTGATAAAGTTACAGAAGTATAATTTGTTTTTGCAGGGAGATGGTTGTGTTTAGTTTGTGACTCGCTATAAAGCTGTGAGGCTCTGTAAGGATGTTGAAGCTGCTCAGCAGAGCTATGAGGTGAATAGGGCTCCTGAGAATTGGGGTGGGGAGGGGGAGAATACTCTCCCCCCACCCCAGAACTGGAAAGGGTAGCGTTTACACTCTTTCTAGCTG
The DNA here is from genome assembly GCF_000699145.1 of Aptenodytes forsteri. Classification (NCBI taxonomy): domain Eukaryota; kingdom Metazoa; phylum Chordata; class Aves; order Sphenisciformes; family Spheniscidae; genus Aptenodytes; species Aptenodytes forsteri. The sequence goes on along the minus strand of NW_008795250.1, from coordinate 2,504,595 downwards.
CCAGCAATTAGCTTTTCAAGTAAACATTGAAAGGATTTTTAAATATGTGAAGAGGAGTATAATTATGAGAATCTTACTACCTTAATGTGGCCTGGAAGCCGCACTGTGATTGAATAATTTTATTTAGATATATTTACTTGGCTAAGTAGGTGAATGTAAAATCCAAACCTCAGTACTGTAGTGAGGGCCTCCTTCCTCAGGATTGTTTTCTTTCAATTAGCGTGGTGCTCAGAGCCTTTCTCAAGTGTTCCTCTTGTTCCTCCTTGTAGAAAAAATATTTTTCCTTTCTTAATGCTTTTTTTAAACCACTTTAACCTTGACCACTCCGGTATAAAGTTGGGTAGCAGAAGACTGGAGTAGCTGGCTGTGCCTATACTGAGATTTGAAATATGAAGAGAAGTCTTGCTCTCTAATTTTGCATATTCTCTTTTTCCTAGTCCATATTAGTGCAAGAGCAGAAGTCTGCCCTGCTTAATGAACACTACAAACTTTGGTTGCATCCTGCAGGAACGTAAGGCCTTTTAACGATGCAAAAGTATCACAGAGTTTTTAGAGGTCTTAATTTGTCTGAAGCTCAAAAAATGCCATTAACATTGTAATTTAGATTCAGTACCAGTATTGTGAACCCCAAAAGACGTCCGTGTTCTTGCCTAGGCTTTGGATGTTAAGAGAGCTAGTCTTTCTTTCCGAGGCTTGCTCTAATCCTGTTGCTGATATTTTCATTGCTTGACAGAGCAGAGGAATGTCTGAGGCCGCAGCAGGGGGCTGGAGAAAGCTGTTAGCCATCAATGGCAGCAAGAATTGAGCTGTGATCGGGGAAAGGCTGCTGTGCTCCCCTGCATTTGAAAAGAAGTGGCTAGAGCCCAGCAGATTTTCCTTCCCAGGATGAGGCGGCGTAATTTTACACACGGTGCGGCACGCTTGTCTTGTGGTGCGGGAAGAGATGAAGGCTGAATTTATGCAGCTCGATTTGCTCGAGAAATTAAATGCCTTTCTGTAACTATGGGTGCTAAGGACCAGGATTGCTTTATACCTGAAGTGACTCTTGCCCTGCCATGCCTTTCTGCTACCAGCTTTGGCTAATAGTTGAATCAAAATTACATCAATTTTTAGTCGTGATAAATGCTAGAAAGACTAAGAACTTAAACCGTTACTTCTAACATGATGGATATCAAAGACAAAGCCTTTCACAATCTGTTGTGGCAGTTTGTCTAGGTGGTTCATTGTTCTTAATTTACACTTGCACTGGAAACGTTTTCATGGTGAAGAGCTACTTTGTAGATTTATACAGAGCTATAAATAAATCCTGAGTTTTACTTCTTGGCAAGAAAAATTCACATACTGTGAAAACTAAGTGAATTTTAGTACCTCAAAGACAAATGCAGAAAGTACCCCAAAGACAAATGCAGAAAAGCTTCTAAGAAGTAAATGGGTTCAAATTATATTTCTGTCAACACAATTGATTTCGCACATGACTTAAACATAAAAATTTACTTTTTTGATGTCTGAGGTTGAACAGTTAAAATATTATTCTGGAACATTACAAAATACTGGGGTACGGACAGGTTACATTGAAATGTAGCTGTGCATTCTTGATGTTGTTTATCCAACCCTTAGTCAATGGTGCAGCCCTTTGATGTATCCTTTGCTCTAAAAGTGTTCTGAATCTCACCGTTAGACGTTAATGATGCCAATATTAAGCCAATTCTTTCTCTGAAAACTGAGTGGCTAATTAATATACAGAATTTTTTGTGCCAAAAATAGATTTTAACGCTTCTTATCTGTCTTTAGCTTTCCTGGGTCCTCGGGACATTATTTTAACAAACGGGTGGAGAAGTGTCTTCTACATGGGTATCAATTTTGTGGCATGGTACGGATCTGACAAAGGAATTACATGTATGTAGTCATTGCAAGGATTTTTCATGTGGGCTGAACGATATAGTTTTTAATACGTTAAAACAGAGAATTTTGTGAGAATACAACACAGCTAGCCGTCTCGTGTCTTGAAAGCTCCAAAGAAAGCACTGTAATTACGTTCACTAATTCAGAAGAATACAACCTGTGAATTTGACTCGACAGCTTCCATCAGACACAGATGTCACAAAAACATGTAAGTACTTGTTTTGGTGAACTTACTAGACTTCTAGTAGCCATCCAAAAATCTCCATGGCATGAGAACTTTAGGGTGCATTTTTAATTTGCATCAGTTGGAGACGAGGGTACCATGCGTACAGATTTATGCTGCTAAATTTAGATATAAAGCATAATATTTAGCTCAAAGACCTACTTAAAAATAGTTTATAACATGTACTTGTCTCTTGCTGTAGAGCAGTACAGACAAGCTGACCTTGTGGGGACTTCAAGTAGTGCAACCCCTCATAATCTCAAAGGCAGCTCTCCAAATGAAATAAAGGTGTAGTGGAAGGGCGTGTGTGTTAGGCCCAGGGTGCTGAAAGGCTGATGGCTCTTACTGGCCAGAGCTTAAAGAGCCGTGCAGCACAACTTAAACTGAAAATGTGATCGTTGTACTGAAGCAACCGATACAGGGTAGGTAAAAAGGTGCTAATCAGATTCCTTCGTTGCATCATTTTATAAGCCTGTGAATTGAGAAGGTGTTGTGCGCTGGTAATGGCAATTGCATTTCATTGTTGTGCCATGCTGCTTGCTTGCTCTCTGAAATCCAGAAGTTATTTTAGGCATTATTGGGTTCTTCTGAATTAGCGTGAAGGTGTAGTGGTCGAATGTTGTCTGCAGGTGTCTGACACAGGTAATGGAGGTGGAAGCAGTGGCTGCTGATGGGGGCTTCAGCACTGCTTTATTCAGGGAACTGCTCCCCATTACCGACGAGGCCCTGATGATGAGACTGAGCTGCACTTTCTGTCACACTGCAAATCTTCATCGATTTATACTCATATGCACTTCTTGTTTTATTTAGCATTTTTTTGCTACCTTTTGTAGTCTGTATTTCCTGTAGATTTTTACATATTTGGGCTGCTGTGTGAACTTAAAGGAGTTCTGTAGACATGAAACTGCATTAGCAATTGGTTGGGCACTGTACTCCACTGTGTGCCCCCCATCTCCTGTAGCTGTTTCTAGTGGCACTAGGCGCTTAGCACGCATGCTGTTTATTTTGAAGAAAACTAGAAATTAAAATGTGTCAGTCTTTTTTATTTTGAAGAAAACTAGAAATTAAAATATGTCAGTCTTCTCATAACAGTTTTCATATGGAAATAAATCTACTTGGCTTGTTACTTTGACAAGTGGATTTTATTGTAATGTGTTGTTTCACTGTTGTTTTGTGCAGATTATACCATTCTTATGCACGTAGTCTGGTCACATAATAGTTTATTCATGACTAAAAATTACTTTGGAGAACTGCAGAGCTACTAGCAGTTGTCACTTTCCTGAGTCTGTCTGAATGGCTTGAAATCACTATGAACTCTTGAACTGGTGTTTCTTGTTTCTCGGAATATTAACTTTATCACTTGAGAAACGAGCACAATTTGTGTGCACAGAATACACAGTATTTCATCCTTTCAACCTCCAATTTTACTTCATATGGAAATCAAAATACCAAATTTCCAAACCTGGATATTCTCACGTGACCGCAGGGTGTAAGGTGACCTCCTTGGCTCTGGTCCCAGTCCAGGAATGTATCGTTTCTTTGAGTTAGACTTTGAAACAGGTATTACTTTACAATTTAATTGGCTGCATACATCTCGAAAAGGATATAAACTGGTGGGTTTTTCCACTATGGAGACATAAAGGCTTGTTTCACAGAAGAGAAGGCATAAACAAGCTGGTACAAGGAACCCTGTATGAACTGAGCTATACTGTATACTTCGGGGGTGGGGGGGGGGGGGGGGGGGAAGTCAGATTTTTTTCTTTTTGGCCTTGTGGGTTTTGGCAGCATCAAACAAAACAGTCAGTGTTCTCCTAGAAAAACTAAAGAATTCTTTTATATCTTGAAAATGTATTTAAAGACCCCCCAGTCTTTGTGCATCGCTGCAAATGTTCGGTCGTACTTTTGCTGGAGGTTCTTGCTTAGTGTGGTCACTGAAGTCTTTTGCCTGTTCTGGTGACAATTTCAGATCTGGGGCAGCAACCAGCTGCTGTGAAACCAATGGCCACTGACAATTAGAGAAAAGAAAAAAGAAAAAAATTCAAAATGTTTTGAGGGGTAAACCCTTTGTTTTGGAGGTTTTTTCTTTTCTTTTGTTTTTAATAACTGAAAGTGATCTAATTAGTGCCTGTAGCTGGATCCAAAAGCCTTTTGCTGACCTATATCCAGACCCCTTTCATCAGCTCCTGTGTGGTTAAGATCTTCGTAGTAGTTATTTAGCAGTAAGGAGCCAGACGTTGCAAGGAGGGTGCATGAGCCTTTTAGCTTTGAATCTTGTTTTGCTAGTTGTTTGTTCCTTACTGCAGTATTTGTGGCTTATCTTCAATTTTAATCTTACTTTACTGTTTTTGACCTTCCTTCTTTGTAATCTGTGGCTTTTAATGTCTAAAAGGTCCTAAATATTTGATCAAAATAAGACCTAATTCCCCTTCTGAAGAGAATAAATCACTTTAAAAGTGGCAGAAAGAGAAACCATATGCAGGCAAAATGTAGTTTGAGGGGAAAGATACAGCGTGCAGGCATACACAATCAATTACTGAAACTTGGCACTAATGTTCCCTCTGCTCCCTACTTAGCCACTTTCAGGCTTATAGTGCAACTTAGGTAGTTTCCATTAATCTATTTAACGTTAAGAGCTCCGGGCGCAGAACTTTTGCATGTGCGTTCTCTTAAAATCTCATTTTCTCCCAGCCGCCTCTGTCCTGGTTTCTCCAGTTTCTTGTTCAGATGTTTCTCTTGTTTCTTGTTAGTGTGTTTAATTCTGTATGCCAGCTGCATCAAGATTCATTTCTTAATTTTTTTTCACTGGAGAACAGGGATATAAATTAGAGTCTCTCTACAATTTCATAATTGCAAGTAGGATGTAGTAATAATGTGTATCCTTCCTAATGCTGTTTTAGCAGAGTCTGCAGTCCACATTAACAACAAATTCTCTTTTTTGAAAAGCTGATGGTGAAACTACTGTATTTGTAGTACTCACACTTGGGACTCTAGAATAATCTTGTTACTTCTAACTAGCGAAGGTTGTTAAAGAGCTTTGAAGATGTGAAGTGCTGCAAAAGTGATAAGCAGTCTTCATTCTGAGGCAGTGTTAATCGAAGTGATGAACGCGCAAAGGAGATGGCCGATATGGGTGACATCTGTGGCATCTGTAGTTATTCACTGCAATACTTTTAGTTACAAAGCTTTTTTCCTTGTGGATTTGGTTACTAATAACAAGCTGGAAAAAAATTATTAGGAATTATCACTGTTCTCCCTTTTTACAACATCTAAGATCTCATTTTCAAGCAATTCGTGACCCATTGACTCCTGAAAATTTTGTTTAATCCTATCTGAATATTTTCTGGCAAGGTGGTTAAAATATTATTTAAACACAGGGTATCGTTTAAAGCTGATTTTTTTTTAAAAAGCTAAATAATTAAAGTTTTGCCTACTTTAAAATCAACATTTATATTAATGCATAAATAAATATTCTGGCAGTACAAGCCTGACATTTAAAAGAAATTCATATGAGTAGGAGGGGGAAGTCACTCGATAAGCACTGGAAGTAGAGTTTAAGTGATCAGCTGGATTCTGACAGGTATCAGGCTTTATGCTAGTGCAAGAAACAGTCATTTCGATGAAAGTTCAGTAGATAGTTCACGCAACCTTAAAATATTAATAAGGAACAGAAAAATCAGGACAACTGTGTCTTCTGCTCCAGTCTGTAAATTAAGAAGTGCATGTGAGAAGCAGAGATCATAGGACCTTGTGATCTAAGCTGGTCAGCTCACTAACGATAGACACTTTTGTTCAACAGATAGATCTTAAATGTGCAGAACGTGGTAAACTTGAAAGCCAAGAGCATTTAGTGTCTATTGTTTTAAAAAAACACAAACAAAAAAAACCACCAAACCAAAACACCCAAACAACTTTCCATGTGTTTACAGAATTCAAGTTAATTCTCTAGAAAAGCAGTTTGACACTGATATTAAGTAGTTTTAATGTAATAAATACTTCTTTCTAAGGTAGTAACATGTAAAAAGTAACACAGATGGGTTTTAAGCAGTATGATTGCCTGATGGTACACATAAAATATCTTGGTCCAAAAATAAGGTTTGGTGTCATGATTACAGGGTATTGTCTTGAAAATTATCAACCTGGCTTTGGGGGTGGGGGGTTTATAAGAAGAAAATCAGTATTATTAGAACAATCAGAGGAGGGGATGACACAACAAAACTAAAAAGTAACACAGATGGGTTTTAAGCAGTATGATTGCCTGATGGTACACATAAAGGTCCAAGGTCCAAAAATAAGGTTTGGTGTCATGATTACAGGGTATTAAATTATCAACCTGGCTTTGGGGGTGGGGGGTTTATAAGAAGAAAATCAGTATTATTAGAAAATCAGAGGAAGGGGATGACACAACAAAACTCGGTTTTCTTGTTCTTCAGAGTAACACAATTAATTTTTCTTGTTTTTCAGAGTAACAGAATTAATAGATTGTGTATTTCCCCGCCCCCCCCTTAGGTCTGACTAAGCACTGAAAGGCTACCACCCGACAAAATCCTCACTTAACAGTTCTGGTGACCTAATTTTTTTTTTAGTTTCAGGTACAGCATTTCAATGGAGAGTAAGGCTGATGGATTTTTAGTAAGTAACTAGTATATTGGGCATTAAGATCAGTTGCAGGTAAAATTTTATTATGTAAAAATGGAACAAAAAGGATCTTTTGCATGTGCAGACATGTTACTGTTTTGGAAGGAATTATTTGTTACCTTAAAGACGGGGGCAGAGTAGGTTTTGGGGCACGAAGAAGCATCAAGTTAAATGAATCGTGAAAGAAATCCTTTTCTTCCCCCCACAATGCTTGTGGTGATTTACTGCATGCTACTTTTCTTCTTTCAGACTTCCCCAGCTCGCTTTTCCATTTGTGCTTGGAGACCATACTGCTTACAGAAGAATTATAAAAAGCCTGAGACATCGGGCATTACCTGATCAGTTCATTCTTATTCTCCTTTATAGCGACAGATTTGGCCAAAAGAAAAACCTATTGTTAGTGAGCCAGAAACAGGTCTGTGTCTGCGTTTTAGGAATGTGCTTTTAATATTCTTGGACAACTTACCTCTCAACAAGAATTGTTGGTGTTGGAGCTGCAAAGACTGAATAAACTTCCTGAGAGGAAGCAATTGTAAAATATCCAGGAAGCTATTAGGAAATGCGAACTTCTGCTCCTGTCTGCTAACTACATGAAGTGCTCAGACTTTTTAATAGCACCAACCTGCACGCTGCAGAGCTTGAAAAAAATGGACTTGTTCTGCAGTAATAGGAAACTTTTTTAATAGACTAGATGTCAGAAATGTGACATCAAGTACTGTTAAAGCTCGGGCTTTTAAAAAGGTTCTTAACCAACCTGAGAAAAATGGTTCATGGCAGTTCTTTGCAATGTGCAGTACTCTGCACTGCTGATAGAAATGGATCTAATTTTCATTATTTTTCTTGTTGCTCCAATTTTAGTTTTGAATGCCAGCTTGTCAACTTCACTGTACTTCTGCCTGGGAAAAATAGGCAGGAATAGAAAAGGTGGACAAGGAAGGTGTAACAAGAGAGGCAGGCCTGAAAAGGGAGGCATAAGAGAAGATGAACTTGAATTTCTGTATGTTACCATCTATCATGGGGGCCCCCCGTTTTTCCTTATTTGAACTTTACCTCGTCTGAAAACAGCCTTGCCGTTGGTGCCTGTATTACGCTTTCTCTAGTAACACTTTTTAATAGTGGCAGAGTGATAGAATGTGGTTTTTGTTTGGTTCCGCACTGCCCCCCCAACCCTGGCTCTCGCCTACCAGCCGGACCTGGTTAGTCTGATGCAGGGTGGGAGTCGCTGTGCTGCTGCACTACCATTCCTGTCTGTTTTATCCTCACTAGATTAGATTGATTTTAAAAGAAAGGAATATCTTTTTCATGTGATACATGAAACATAAAACCCTTTATGTTTTTTTTGTGGAGAACTGAAGTCTATGAGAAGAAAGAAAATTTTAGATGGTGAAGTGTGTTCTTTGGCCGCTACAACAGGCGTGATTTCTTTGTTTTTGTCTTATTAATGTAAATCAGAACTGTCAGCATGTAAGTACATAGTCTGAGGTTGAATAATGATTGGTTAGCTAACTGCAAGTGTTACAAAAGTATAAAATCAGTCTGTCCTCTTTCCTTATGATAATGTAGATGAGGAATAGCTTTTTTTGTATTTGAACATGACCATTTTGAAACTTGAGCAAGTTTGAGTTCAGATTTTTCCTAAATCTGCTAACATATAAAAGTGTCTTTTGAATTTGAGAATGTTCTTGAGGAGAACTGAAGACTTTGAGAAGTTTCACTAGTTTTCAGGGTGTGACGGAAAAATGTTAACGTAGAACAACCCGACGGGCATGTAAAACTGTCTCCCTCTTCTCTCCCTCCCCTGTTGGTTCTGTAATGTATATTTTGTGGCAGTACATTTACCATTCGTCACAGATGCTGTTAACTTGTTTTACTAACAGACTCCATCAGAAGGTTATTGAGAGAGGTGAAACATATTTTTGAAGATGCAAAGTGCCGTACTTGTCATGTTAATTTTGTAGTCTGCTTCAGGGTCGTTTACTGCTGCCCATTGCTGCTGCACAGACCATGCTACTGAGAACCCTATCCAGCTGCTTCATGTTCTCTTTTCTCTCCCTAAAGCTTAGCCTGACGCGATGAGACACCAGTATACAGAAAGAGCAAAATCTGTAGTGGGCCATGTGAAGTAAGAGAGACCAACTATCTTTAAATGTGGTCAGAGTTAGTTTGTGGATTCTTCTCCTAGAAGTAGTTCTGTAACTGCTCTTTGAGAGAGGATACTGTGTCTCTGGTGCACTCGTACTGCAAGATGTGCGTTATCCCAGAGGAATGTCGCTGTAATGGTGCTTCCCAAATTGAAATTCCGTCTTGGCAGTGAGGGCTTTATCCAGTAGTTGCTTTGAAAATCAGAACCAGTTCATAGGCTGATGCTGGAAGCTGGCTGAGCAGGTGAAAGAAGTTGCGCTCGGTTTCTGTTCCTTTGTCACCGCCTGCCTTGGGAGGGAGAGGACAGCCGTGTTTAGTGTTTATTAAAGGTTTTCTTCAAGTTCAGTTGTAAATGCAGCGAGCTGTAGACTACACCTTCAACAGGAATATGGGAGGGTGCTGCGGCTAAGTCCTTATCTGAAGGAAGGGGAGGAAGCTGTCCTAGCTAGTTACGGACTATACAGACTTGCTGTCTGGCTCATCAGGAAATTAGATGATAGACTTCACATCAGCACTGTATCCCCATGTACTGTACCCTTGCAATCGGCACTGCTGCTGAAAGCAGCAGTACGGCTGTGCAACTACAAGTGTGTTTTCAGTTTCAAAAAGTAGTATTCAGTGTTTCTATTGCTTTGTTTTGTTTCTGTAACACAAATCTGGGAGGAAGGAGGGAAGTAATTTAATAGTTCTGCAAGCAATGTAATGAATAATTCTTTCGCTATATTTGTAATTAGCATTGAAGTACTATGCGGATTTTTTGATGGTCTAAAAAGTTAGAGTTTGATGTGGCCTTTTCCCTCTTGAGAGCAGTAAATCTTCCTCCTTGATGTGATTGCCTTTTTATTAATTTTGTGGGACCTCTTGGAAATCACTGCCTCTGCCAAATTTGCTTAAAATTTGCAAATGCAGACTCAGGAGTCTCTGCAAGTCGGCACTGTGTGTGCAAATATGTACATAATATATGCACATGTGTACAAAATTTGCCTTGTTTACTTAAAAGCAGCTAGAAATGATGATATGACTGTTTGGACTTGCTTGCTCTTTCCATCTCTGACCTGCAGATTGTTTTCACTGCTCAGCTAAATTAGTTTGAACATAGGTTTTTGCGTTCTTTTTCAGCTTTGGCCTCTCAGTGGGTTTAGACGTTTTAGCAGCTTGTAGAATGAGTTAGCAAAACTCAAATCTGTTTTTCTGTGCAGTTTCATAATAGCTGGCCATGCTTGCTCGAACTGAACTAATTGGGGTGTGATTAAACTGATTTACTTCTGAAGAGAACAAAAACCTAAGTACATCGTTAATGAACTCTAGAAGGTCATTTAACTTGGTTCTTTTTCTTCCTTCTGCACATCTTCCTGTTTAAGCTGGAAACTTTGCAGGACTTGCAGTAAAGAATGTTTGGGCAGCACCATATTCACTGATATCCGAACTTTTGAGACCTTTAGGCACAGTGCAATGTAAGTAGTACTTAAGCATGAATGTGCAGGGTTCACCTCGTCCCTCCCTGCCCCTCTCCTGGGTTTAGAAAGTAATTTGATAAAGAAAAAGAAATTTGAAAGCTATTTTATTCTAGAATTAATAATGTAGGAAGTGGTGCTAGAATTTGATCCAATATTTATAGATTTCTGCTGTGCGAGAGTTAGAACAGCCTCATGAGGACGGTTTAAAATTCACATTTTTAATAATCTCTTAAAGCTGTAAGAATAGTGGAGTCTTCAAGAAGAGTTTTGAAGAGAATTCAGTTAGGAAGAGTTCTGCACGTTCCTGTACTGTCCAGTTCCCCTACTTTCTGTTATTGCTAGAAATGGTTGTCGTCTTCTTCAGAATTTTGCTATTTATTCCTGTAATATAATCCTCAGAGAAGGTAACTGTGGTGTTAACAGACTTAGCTGAGAACCCTTGTGCTTATCAAACCCCATCTGCCCTGTCTTTTAATCCATGTCACGCATTGATTTCTCTTGCTTAGCCTTCTCCTTGATGGCAATTACGGGTTTTATCCAGCTGCTGCGTTAGTTTCACTGATTACAAATGCTGGGTGCTTCTGTCATACTGCTGATGTGTTGATACCACTATAGTCTAAAAGTGAGAAAGTTGTAATGTATCTTAATTGTAATTGTTTCTTGAAATATTTTAGGTGTGTGGTTTTTTTTTATAGGAGCTGATATGTGCTTGTTAACTGTCTTGATGAGAACTTGCGTAGAAATTCTGCAGATGTAATGATCGGTCTGTTTTCAGTTGAAGTATGGATTCGTCTTCGCATGGATCTGGTTTTTTTGGTCAAGGATTGGCTACTTTGAGAATCCTCACCCAATCCCCAAACTGGTTCTCACAATTGTAATGTGCTAAGCGTTTTCCACTCAGCTCTCTGATACGTTGCATTTTAGGGAAAGAAACTATATGTTTGCTCATAAAATCATTATAAAGTATAGTCCACCTACATTCTGTGCAGGGCTGAAATTTCTTGTATTCATGAACTTAGGTCTGTGAAACCCGCTCGAAGAGGAGGAGCGGTGCTGGGGCAGAAGACAGTAGAGGGTCTGCCGTTGGGACTTCAACTCTCCTAAGCTCACCTGAGAGCCATAAGCAGGCATGGGGACATGGGAGAGTGTCCTTACCACACTTGAATCCACAGTTTCCTTTGGATTACCCAGTATCTGGGGAGCTGCCATCTGTTTGAATTGAACTTGCCACGTGTTGAGCCTGGGGTTGTAGAATTCAAGAACTGATTCAAGAATCTGATATCTACAGATTGGGAAAGGAAAAGAAAATCCCATGTCTAGAAGAACCCGTCAGTTAGTAAGTTGAGAGAGGCTAGCTTGTGCTAGCTAAGGTGATCACTCAAACACTTGAGAAATTGCTGAATCACAGCAAAGGCTCCCTAGGACATACTGATCTTGATGTCAGCCATGCTTCACGAATACACTTTGTTTCTCTTGACCCTGGTGGTGCAGAATGGTCCATGCTGGTTCTGGTGTCCTTACGTGACTTACGTCTTGGCTGTATTACAGACGCAAGATACATTGGGTACTGTAACAACAGCGCTAATGCTAGTCAAGCTCTACGGAAATGGGCAGCAAACTTTTTAAGGACTATTTTTGGTAATTTTTAAGTAGAGAATGCCTGAACATAAAGAGACTTCCCCATCCACTAATGAAAGGATTGGGGTTTAATTTGACTTCGCGTGTTTTCTGGTTATGCTACATTACTTTGATGTGGCCCTTGTGGTTATGTGTTGAATTTTTTTGCAGCATACTAGCTCCTCTAGCTTAAAGCCTGCGTGGACCAATGTTGTGGCAGATTTTGTTGGTAAAACCTCTGTATGTGTAAGCAAATGGACAAGAAAAAAGATTTTGATTTATTAAACTGCATGTTAGTCTAGTAAATATTGACTAAATGTAGTTTGGGGCAGGGGTAAGGCTTTTGAATGAAAAGACTAATTTTAGCCTAAAGGGAAGCTTTAAATGTAGGATCTAGCTGTGTTTAAACAAAGTCTCCAACGGTATATGGGTAGGACTACCTGCTATGCGGGATTTATTATAAATTACCGCTGTGCTTAAGGCTTGCCACGCATTGAGTTCCCAACAGTGCCAGCATTGGTGATTTTTGTGGAAGATTTTCCGTGAGGATGCGGTAAGCTTTAGTAGGTTTCCAAAATTTTTACCCAAAATAGCTTCAAATCTTTACCTGTTTCTGTATAACTCCAAGCTTTATGCTGTTTCTCTGGAAGCCCCTCTTAATGTTTGTTGTAGTTTGTGTTTGAAAGTACTAGGGATTCTCATTAGGACCTCAATGCTTTTTTATCCCCATGTCAGAAAGGTCTGAGAGACTGCCTCCTCAAACAGTAGTATTTCATCGAATGCGTGTGTCGGGGTCGGCAGAGAACCCTTTCCCCTTTAAAGGTGTGTGTTACAAAACCTTGAGCGACAGGGTAGCTTCCTCTGAGCTGTACCAAAGGCACATGTATTCACTTACTTTGAGCTGTTTATTTATGGCATAATTCACTGACTAAAATGTCCGGAAGTGATGCAACTTTTTTAAAGGATCTGTTAAAGAACATGAATTATTTGCCTTTAACTGTCTTGAACAATTCACCACCCTCCTTGCTGTCTGAGTTCAGTTCGCCTGAGACTAATTGAGAAGAATTGGTTCATCCTTTATTGTTGCCAGGTGCATGATGTACAAAGAGGTCCAAGCTTGCACCTTGCTCTTGTAGGTGCTGCTAAGGGGAAGACAACCTTAGCTTAGAGTGGTGGTGGAGTAGTCGCTGAGTGAAGGAATGGATAACACATCTAGAAGGACAGCTAGAGTTAAGTAATCTGTCACTTCACAGCTTTAGGGATTATAATATAAATATGTTTAAACTGTTATTTATTTAAATATGTGAGTTGAGTAATAAAGTTAATACTTTTGTTGCCCAGCCACAAGTACCAGAACTCTATCATTATCTAAATTTGTTCCACTCTTCACAAAAAGGCCGCCTTTGTCTAGGAAAATAAAATCAAACACTCTGAACACCTGTTTTGAAGAAGGCAAAAAAAATGGACTTTTATGTATCACTTTGTAACGGTTGCATGGTTCATGACTAACATGCAGCATCTCTTATATTCCTTGAAGCTGCAAGCATCTTTTCCAAAATCAGTATGTGGACATGGACCAAATGCAACTGCTTGCCATAATGCAAAACTTGAGGGCTATGTCAATTGAAGAACTTCCTGGCAAAATGAAGTGTCAGGTTTGAAAATTCACAAAAAGTATGCAGATTCAGTGCTTTTCTTGAGTTTCAGGATAGAAATTCATAGTGTTCAAATTCTACTGATAACCATTGACCTCAGAAGAAATCAGGTCATGTCCTTCAGTAACAGTGGCCTCGTTAAGATTGCACAGTGAACAAAACAGCTGAAATCCAGGGTTATCTAGGAGAGGGTTTTTATTTAAGAAAAATGTTCTTACAAAGAAATTTAATTTAGGCTACAACTGATTAGATTTCTGTATTTTATTTCATCATTTGATACTTAGTTAAAACAATTTTTTTAATGATCTGCTAATTTGCAAATGGATTTTTTTTCTCTTTCAAGCCATTTGCAGATTTAATAACTTCAGTACTTTAGTTTTGCAGTTATAGCAATATAAAAATACAGAGAGAGGACAGTGTGAGTACCAAAATGCTGTCTGTGGCTGGCTATATGTATCTCTAACGAGTCACAATTCAAACTTTAATGCAGGTTTTGTAATTCATAACTGTTCTAGTGGAATGGATAATTTATCCATGGAGGATGACTGCTAAAGCTTATGTATGGAGGGTCTGTTATTGCTTCATCTGTTGTTTTCAAGGATGATGGATCACAATGCCCAAGCCGAAGGAATAGCATTGTTGCTGTCTTTGTTCATCGCTTTTTATTTGTTGCATTAGGATTCTGAAATCCCCAAGACTTGAAAAGAACTTGTGTGACAAAGATCTTGGATGAGTTTTCAAGGGCAGTTTAAAGATGATAATATTTGCTACGATTTCAGTTTATTGAATTGTTACAATAAAAATGTTTATTTTATAAAGCATTTCTTTAAATGAAAGGAGGGAAAAAACCCCCGCCCCGGATGTTCAGAACTCTTACATTAAGGTCATAAATAATCTTGTCCTTTTTTAGCAGTCTTGTGTATGCGCATTCAGCATGGGTTAAAAAAGCTGGTGTCATAGCAGAAGGGATTTTTGTTAATCTAGCTTGTTGCTATGCTTTTGCACTACAGAGCTGTATTAATTATTGACGAGACTAGCCTAATCCAAAGTCACTGCAGTCTGAGTCATTAATTTACCCCATAGCCTCCTGAGAATAGGAAAAAAAAATTGATTCTTTTGATATATGCGAACCAAATTTTTGAAGCCAGAAACATTGCTTGATGTAGTGTTTTGTATAAAATAGATCAGTTTGGTAGGCTAAGCATATGCTGAAGTGTTGTGTCCGTAGCGAAGTTCAGCTACAAACGTAGGTTTTCTTTTAAAAGAAAGCTCTCATTCTGGAAATAGTCGTAAAGCTCTGCACATAGAACTGACTTTCATAGTTTCTGATGTTTAGGTAGGAGATGAAATTTGTGTTTTTGTGGCTCCATTTGTTCATATGTTCTCAACATCCTGCCTCTGGCAGAGAACTACTTTGTGATTACTGAAGAGCCATCTTTATATTTAAAAGACGTGTAGATGAGGCGCTTAGGGACATGGTTTAGTGGGCATGGTGGTGTTGGGTTGACGGTTGGACTCGATGATCTTAAGGTCTTTTCCAACCTTAATGATTCTATGATTGTATGGCCGACAGCCATTTTGCATAAGATATGGTGAAGAAGTTTAGAGAATGTACTGCAAAGTAGATTTGAAATTAAATTATATATTGGTTATTAGTAAATTGTTGTAGCACTCAAATTTTGAATGATCAGCAAAGTTAAGGTACTTTGGTATTTTTGAGTCTTGGATTTCCAGAGAAATGGCTAACTATGTTTTGAAGGTTGTGTTGCCTTTTTTTTCTGTTGAGCTGCGCTATGTTCCAGAGTCTCAATAGCTTTAAAACATTTAATTTGCATTGCTGAATCAGTTTTTCTCTCACTGACTTTTTAATTTACTTCCTCCCCCCCAACTTCTAGATTCATTGCTACCGTGGCCCTTCATTTTAAATAAAAACTTGCCACCGGTACCGGATACAAAATAAACTGGTCAATTCTTTCAGTTCTCTTCATAAGAGTTGCTACAGAACTTTTACCTGTTTTTTTGACTAATAGCAGGATATTTCTGTTTATATATGAATTTCAGAGTTCCCTTGTTTCATGTAAAGCATTTCTTAGCATCTAATCCACATCTGGAAAAAAGAAAGGTTTTTAAGGTTTTTTTATAGAGGCTGTTCTGAAAGTATACTCCATATTCTTAGAACTTTTAAAAGGATTTGGACAAATTAGGGGAAACTGATTTCTGGTCTTGGTGAACGTTCCATTATTTAAGTTCTTTGTAAAATTAGACGTGTAATGTAAAGCTGGTAGGTGCTTTAGGGAAGAGAGCTGTGGGTTACTGTTTGCGATGCCTGAATAGGTTCTTAGATCCTCAAATTCAAAGGGCAAAGAACTTACCTGGTAGGAGGTGTGCTGCTGAGAAGATGCTGCTGGTTGGACAGGGAATAGCGTGGGGAGAAGTTGGTTAGGGATGAAGATATGATGGAATAAAAATAATGATGATAGTTTCTGCCAGGAAGTGTAAAGAGGAGATGAATGGATGTTGGGAACTGCTGCTGCCTCTCTTCATCGTGATTATGTGCTGCTCCGTGACAGTGCTGAAGAGTTGGTGATGTGTTTCTTAACCATCTGAGCCGTTTATACTCAGTCTTCCTCCCTGGTTATGTTTTTTTCCCTTGTTCCATCCTGTTTCCTAGCTCTGTCCTACAGAGCTACGTGTGGCTCTGGCCACATCTCCTCCTCTTCACCCAGCACCTTTCTGGACTTCCAAACCCCAAGGTCCATTCCACAGCAGCGTGTTCCACCAGTTTTCAGAAGCTCCCCAATCTGGGTTATGAGGTGTATCTTGCAGGAGCGTGCTTAAGGCGGAGCTTGGAAGCCACGCAAAATTGTAATGCCTTCCTGTAATACCTGTTACGCATAAAAGATCCTGTTTCTAAACTCCTACTGTAATGTTAAATACTGTAGGTAGGTCCTATTTAAAAGAATTCATGGTGTGTACTTTGGTAATGTAGGCTGTTTTTTAGACAGTCACTTTTATAAAGTGCCGTTTTGTACTGTTTATAAGATATAATTTGTGATACTTTAATACATTTATGAAGCAGTATCTTCAAACTAGGTAATTTTGAAGTTACAAGATGTCGGTTTCATTAAAGAACAAAACAAAACCCACAAGCCGAACACCAAAACCTCTCTAAATCACCCAAGCCTGTGGTGTTGATTGCTTCTATCATGTTTGTCACGTTATTTTTCAAGAATGTGTTTTCGTTGTAATTTGAAGAAAGTGTGAAATTATGTCCTTTCTCTCATTTTAGCAATTATCTGAGGCAAAGGCATATATGTACATACATAAATAGGTTAATTCTGTAATACTGTTACTCTCCACCTTGTCTGTCTTTGGTGTTTTTTTTTTTTTTTGTTTGTTTTGTTTTTTTTTTTTTTTTTTAAATCTTGGACCATGCTTCTGGACTTGTTATGGGAAATAAGCACTTTTTTTTAGGTCACAGATTTAGTTCATGAAAATGCCCAACTTTATTGCACAGACACTTTATTTCAAGCACTGAAACACTGAGAAGAACACACTGTGAAGGTAGATGGGGAATTTATGTCTTTGAAGAGATAGTAAAGATGTTTAAAAGCTTCCACCCTTTTGCAAGGACAGCAAATGAGGAGAAGCCGTATTAGCCTTGCTTATGGGAAGGAATAATGAAGTGTTAGGGTTTCCAGGCTATAGTTACTAAATGAGCGCTTTGCAACATCTCAGTCATCTCAATATCGCTCTTATTTTTCAGTGTTACTGTGTCTTGTCATTGTAGTTTGCTTTGTTACACAAACAAAAATAGTGTCAATATTTAGTTGCTGAGATGGTCCTAAAAGGCAGTTGCTGTGATTTGAAAGCATTTGTCCTGTTAGTTTGTCTTAAGGTTTTTTGCCTTGGGCATAACATGTAATTCACTGTAGCTTTTTAAAACCTATTTCCTTAGTGACTGAGAGGCAGAAAACGTGATCAAAGTGGGTATCAGTGTTGTGCATACGCATATTGGGGTACATAATAGCAAATAATCTCTTATGTAAAACTTTGCTGTATTTCTTTTACCATGCAGAATCCAGTGTAAACCAGTATAAGTATTTTGAGATGGGTATATTTAGCTGCTGTAAAAATGTGGCACAGGAAAATACAGTTCAGTGTTTTCTTCTGCTGTGTTCTTGTGTAGTGAAATGTGCCAGATTGTGGATCGGGGTAGTCGCGGGCAGTGCTGATGGTGAGGAGCTTCAGGAGGACCTCACAGCATCGAGCGAGTGAGGAAAAGGCAGCAGGCGAACATCAGTGTAGCTTCAGCGTACGTAAAGCTTTGAGGAGAGAACTAATCCAAACCGAACGTATCCGCTGCTATGCTCAGCGCTGGCAGTTACAGCTCGTGGAGTCACGGTTGACAGTTCTCTGACGTCGTTAGCTCAGTACACAGTGGCAGCCAAACAAGTCGATGGAGTGTAGTACCCCATTCAGTAGGGAGAGGGTGTTGGGAACATTGTTTGCTGCTGTATAAAACTCTGGTGGCATGTGCAGCTCTAGTGTCTCCTCTGCATCTCAGGAAGGAAGTAGTGAAGTTAGAGAAGGTTAAAACCTACGAGCATTTGGTCTGGGGTGGAGAAGGCTGAGGCTGGAGAAGAGCGTGAGGTTTGCCAACTCAGGAAGGCAGTGGGTGAGATGAGCGCACAATACTCTTCACCAAACCCTGAAGTGCTACAACCACGAGTCACTTGGTGAAAGCAATAGCTTAGTTAAAAACAGGTAATAGGAAGAACCACGTTACACAGTGGGGATTGAACTTCTGGAACTTGCTGCCACAGGAGGCTAGAGGCAGACAGCAAATTCAGAAAGGGGTTAGGCATGTTGATGAATGACAGGTCAGTAACAGGACAGCAAAAGCCTAAGCAGCGATTTACCCCCTGCAATTCCTGTGTAGCGGCTGTAGATACTGGAGGAGTATAAGGGGAAGGGACTATAGGGAATGGCCAGGCTTGGGTGTTCTCACTTAAGGGGGGGGAAAAAAAAAGAAAGATGCTGCTGTTGATACTGCTGGAAACTGGACTGTAGGTCCAGTAGTGCTGTTGTGACGCACTGTGCAGGTTCTCTGCTGCAAGGAATGTTTTTTCTTTTTTATTAGTACACTGCTGCGCCGTATCAGTCAAAACAGGAGTGCCACTCCTTCATTTTCATGACTAGAAATGTGAACTGCTGATATGCTGCCAGCTTTACAATCTTTTTACATTCAGTAGCTGTTAACCAACAATTACAGGATTTATATATGACTGCTTCCTAAAAAAATTCAAACAAGTGTGTCTCTCTGCAGTGCAGGGTGTTCTGTGATGGCAAATACATCCTTGAGAATATTCCGGGTCTGATCAGGAGAGTCTAAGTGATGGGGAGCTTTCCACGCTTGTTGGTTGTCCAGTCAAGTGCTTAATTACTTGTCTTAAAAACATGATGTCTCTAATTAAAGCTTGTGGACAGAGGCAACACAAGGAATTGAAATACATTCTAATGTTTTATGGCATTATTCTGTGCAAATAATTACTGCTTTTGAGTTGCCTTCTAATTTCCTCAATAAAAATTAGGTCCTATGAGGTCTTCTCTGGAGGGACTTTCTACATCAGTTACTTTTGTAGGTTTCTGCTGTAGTCGTCTTTTCAGTTTGTAAGTTTGGCCTGTGCTGTAGGTGATGGATCTGAATATAGATTTCTAGTAAGTTCTTACCCATATCAATGGCAGAAATCATAGTTCATGTTAAATTTGTGTGATATACTGACTGTAGAGGGAGTTACGGCACACGCTTTTCCATTTGTACTGGTAGCACTGGAGTGTGTGGCACTTAGGGACATGGTTTAGTGGTGGACTTGGCAGTGTTAGGTTTATGGCTGGACTCGATGATCTTAAACGTCTTTTCCAACCTAAATGATTCTATGATTGCTCAGGATTTGAGTTTTCTTGAGCATTAGCAGAATGATGCCGGTGTGGTCAAAGTTAATGTTAGAGGGGAGACATGGAATGTGTTTGCCGTGTTTTTAATTAAAAATTTTGAAACCTGTGTTTGTCTTAATTGCAAATAAACCTTTTATTTTGTGCCCTTCTTGAGGTATCTAAAGTCACTGAAGTCTCACTGCCAAGTGGATCAGTGAGAACTCCCATCTATAAGGAACGAGAAATTGATTAGCAAAAGCTACAAAATGAGTAAGGTTATCAGTTGAAGTTAGTGAAAACGCTGGCATCGGAATACACGATCACCTCTCTTGGCAGCAGATTGCGTGTTTCCTTAGGCTGAAGTGCCTGTCTGTAACATGTTTCTTAGGAGACGGGAGGTGCGGCAGTTGTGTTGAATGTGTATCACAGGAGGTTGACGTTGGGTAGGTCTGAAATGATGCTGTTTCATGTGAACCTTTCAGGCTTGAAGCAGTGCTTAGTATACAGTGTCTTTAAAGGCATGCGAGAGATTTCAAGTGATTAGTAGTAATAATGTGGTAGACTTGAAATGGAGCTTCTAAATCTAGGCTAGGATGAAAAGAAACTCGTTTTCTGGAAGTACCTTGTGTTTATTGTGCTACATACACAAAATGCTTTACAAAGTAACTGAGTGATGGGCAGCGCGTTACCGCTTGCACACACTTCAGCTGTAAATCGTCTGAGGCTCAGTGCGTGCTGTTTTACAAGGGAGAAAATGGGAGTCTGAATGTCAGAATTACCTGTTGCCTAACCTTACTGAAATACCACCGCTTCAGTGCTGGTGCAGTCTCCTTCATCTCCTTTTCAGGAAAACCAAATAACGTACTTGTTTTGAAGTAATGTATAAGAACTGCAGTTAAGGCTTGGGTCGTGTCAAATGTGGTCCTGTATACACACGCATCGTATCTCTGCCGAAGAGCTTATGGTTAACTTTTAAAGAGTTAAATACGGAAAGGATAGGACATGGGAAAGGCATTGAAGTTCTATAGTAGAGTTTTAGCACAGGCTAAACCCCCATATCTTGTCCTCTTATATTGAGAAAAACGCTGATGTTTTTGTGGGATAATTAAACATCTGGATGCTCTGTCTTTGCTGTTGCTGCTTCACAGTTATCGCATTTGTTGCTTTTATTTAAATTTTCCTTGAAGACGCAAATTAAAATGAAAAAACAAACAAACTTTGAACCATTGCTATGCTGCGTATTGCTGTGGAGTGCTGCTCTTGAAGAGCTAGTTATTAGGCTTTTGTGAATTCTTTTTATGCAGGAACAAAAGAATGGGAAGGTCTGAAATGTGTGAGAGAAAGTTGGAGCTGTATGCGACTCCACTGTACTTCGAAGAAGAGAAATAGGCTTGTGGGATTGGAAATGCACTTTCAATGTACTCAACAATGTATCATTTATATTCTGGTGTGGGACAGTATTTATTCTAGTCTACTTAAAGGACAAAGCAACGAAGTGGTTCAAATGATAGAAAAGGAGTTATAAGTTAAATGGAGTTTAAGTTTTGGGTTGGTTTGGAGGACTAATGCAAGCACATCTTTCAGGTACACATTTAGCTTAGTTTAGGGAACAGGTTTTCTCCTGAGAAAGGAAAGCTTGACTTTGAAAACAGCTAAAAATATGTGGCTTCCAGCAATGTCTTTCTAGCTGAGACTGGATTAACTTTTCTACCGCAGCATTGCGAAGGTACTTTATTTTGCAAAATGCTCAGTCTTCAAGAGTACTTATTGCCTGAATGTGGAAGACTAACGCTGCTTGTATTAGTGATCCCCATCTTTCCAGATTGGTTGCTTGTTTAAGAACACTTGCACATTTGGTTCATTTTTTATTTTTGTTACAATTGATTAAATAATAGCTTCAACTTTTTCAATGAGGTTTTTTTTTTTAAGGGCAAAATGGCATCCTGGGGAAATGAGCAGCTCACAGTAGCCTTCAGTTTGCATCCAGGAGTTAAGAAATAACTTTCCTTTGAGTGTGTTGTGGCATTGTTAATCCAGATCTGGCAGTTTTCTTTTGTATATGATTAAAATCCCATTACTGTTCTGTGGAGGGTGGAAGTAAAGTATCCAAAACGCCATTATTGAAACTCCTACCACCAAAAGGTTACTGCTGATATCTCCTAATCTGTATGTTCTTTCATTTTTTGAAATTGCACAGCTTAAGCCCATTTTATAAAATACTATTTAAAATATAAAAACCTGTTGAACTTGCTAGATATCATTATGAATGTTTGTAACTTCAAATGGAAAACTCCCTAAGCTTTATCTTTTCTTCAAGAATGCCTTCTTACTGTAGTTAATACCCATTGATGTTTTAATCTCAGTCTTTTTCCCAGTGCTTAAAAAAAAAAAAGCCAAACCCAATTATTTGGTTTGGGGTAATATCATAATTTCTTCTGGTCTTTTTTCACCTGTTAGTGGTCTGCTGTTTTTATGGAGTGTAAAACTACATTTGAAGAGCTAGTCGGTGTCTTTTTGGATAGTTATTAAAGTTAATAATATATGGATTGTTGAAAGAAGAAAGTAGGCTTACTTAGTTTGACACTTCTGTTTTCCAAGCCACTATCTCTTACCTCTTGTCTTTGATCACAGTTGAACATGAACACAGCAGAAGGTATGCTTGGGCTGCATACCTTCAGATCTGGTCCATTAGATCTGCGCTGTGAAAATGTGATGAAAGAGGAGCAGATAAATTAACCAGACAAAGCAGGTGAAGTGGGAAAACTAATGCAAGCAAACAAGAAGATGACCTAAGATTAGCGACTGGTTTTGAGGTCTAACTCCTTTCTCCACCCTTTTCATCGAAAGGAACGTGCTGGTGTTGCTGTGTCGAGGAGCAGCAGGGCTCCCTCCTCGTCCTTTCCCTTGGGGATCGCTGGAAGGGCTCATAGAAGAGGTGAGGGAAGAGGAAGCCTGTGGCTGCTCCTCTCTGAACAGAAGCACTGCATTACTAATTACTGTAGTCTGAAGTTGCTTTGTTAAAGGCAGCTGATGTTGAAAGTCTTACTAGTTGTGTTTTTCTTTTCTTTTGGACATTTTAGGTTGGTAGCTGTAGGGAGACAACCATGTCAGCAACAAATACATGTTCTGCCTCTCTTCATAGCTTCTTCTATTTCTGCTCACACCTTGGAGAAAAAGGAAATTCTTTTCCAGAATTAGGAAGGGAAGTCTGATTTTTAAACAGCTTAAAGTATAGCCTTTTCTAACAGTAATTGGGATGCATCTCATGAGTTATCTCACTGGCCCTGGTACATGCTGAGACAACTCTCAGCCAAGAATAATGACGGAGAGCAATAATTGACGCTAAAATGAAGTTGTTTTGTGGATACCTTGATTTCATACAGCAAACTTTGCTCTTAGCGCCTTTACTATCTGAATGCATCCTCTTCATGTTGTGGGCCTTATTTTGTTTCCTTTCTTGGAGGTGGAGTACTGCTCTGAACTGTGTCAGTTTTCATACGGAGGACTAACTTTGTTAGAGCATGCGGTTTTGGGTTTCCTTTGACGTTTTCTAAACTTCGGAGTAAATTGGTTTTAATTTTGACTACTGTCTGCAGGTTGAGAGAGACAGGAATTTGGTAAACTACTTAAATATTTTTGCCTTGTTTTGACGCTATCATCTCTATCTTTGTCCTCTTAGTCTTGTCTTTCTCAAAAATAGGATGACTTCTGGGAGACCTGCCTGGCAAGATGAGAGCCACTGCCTGAAGATAGTTGGGTTTTCTTTGTTGTCTTGAGTGTTTTGAGAAGTGCATATCTGTATAACCCCCTTTCCCATATGTTTTTCAGCTTACGAGAATCCAAAAAAATAGTAAGACAACATCGATCTGGTCAGGGCATAGTATGCAGAAATTGTAGGTGGCTCTATGTCTGTAACAGTGAGTTGATTTGGTTTTGAGCTCCACAGTTAGGGAGGGGGGAGTCAGTTATGCTAAATTTTTTTTTTAAATTATTTTTTTCCTCAGAAGAGCTGTTTTGCAGAAATACGAGCGTTTCTCACGAAGGGCACATCCTATTATGTTGTATTGCTGTATTGTACTCTTGGCTTGTGAAGTGCTTGAAGGAAGATAGCAGAGCTTCCTGCTTATTTCATCATCTTTGCACTGATTCCGTAAATGGCTCAAGTTTGAAAAGATTTCTGTATTTTCCACTGATCACTAATCTCTGTAAGAGGGCAAGCTGCTACTGACTTATAGTAGTCTCTACTTTAAAAACTAGCAAAAGGAGAATAGGGGATGCAGAAGCAAGTCATGAAATGACAGTGGTGCACCTTCATAGGAATGAGATTGAATCCGAGCAGGAACTTTCCTGACAAGAATTCCGTTGCACACAGAACAGTAGGAACTTTGTATTTTCCCTAGAAGAGATTTCCTATGATAGACACTTTTTTTCTTTTCACAGCTTGCAGTTGGTAGAACTGCATTTGTCATTCACTTGGGAGGTTTGGGTCTCTTTGGGGAAAACCTGGAGTTTGTTTCTCCTAATGTTGCTGCGAGAAATGTTGAAATTGCTGTACATTGCTTAAAATGAGGAGCATAGAAAATCTGGAGACTTGTACTTTATTTTGGGTGTGCTCTCCTTGTCCTAATGGAGAATCTGAAACCTCGGAGGAGTTGGTTTTGTTTTAGTTCAAAGGGAATTTGCTCTCTGAATGCCAACTGATGTTATTCCGCTTTGTGCAAGTGACAGAGAGAGATGTCAGCGATGGAGATCTGTGGCACAATTGCAGGAAAACATCCCCCCCAAAGTCCTGCCCTTCCTCTAGTAGGAAGGGGATGCTCCTCTGTGAGTACCCTGTTCTGTGAATAACTGCAGGCAGCTGCAGAGTATCTAGTAATAGTAGAGTACATCAGCCTTTCACGAGGATCTCCCGCAAATCACCTGCCAGACGCAGCCAGGGGATCTAGGACTCTGGGGCTGCTTCTGCTTGAGTAGGAGGTTGAGACTTGAATATGATTTCCCCGAAGAGCTGCCGGGATTCCAGTAAGTGGAGTTGTGGAGAATGAAAGGGTGAAGGGATTCGTTTTTCTTGCATTTCTTCGCTTTTCCTACTAAATATTTTTTTTGCATAACGTTCCCAAAGACTATTAGTGTTAATAAACCGGTGCTAGCTTTTTATCCCAGTTCTGAGAATTTCAATTTCTCAGTCTCATATTTTGTGAGAGAAACTCTTTGGCTGTACTTGGTCAGAGGATACATGTTACCACATTCCCTGCCTACCATTTTAAAAGTATTAAACATTTATATTTTATAGTGACTGACCAAAAAGAAATCCTAGGGTTTTCTATCCTGAACAGTTATAATACTATGCAATCATCTAAGTTTTATTGATTTAGAAACATTTTTTCTTATTCTGTTATATAGCTGCTGAAGTTTTACCTCACTTCTCTTCCTACGTAACTTATTGTTCATAATTGTATGTAATCTTACGAACAATAAGATTCTTTTTAAGAAGATGGGTTTACTACCTATTCAATTTCCAAGGCATTGGTTACACACACAGAGGTTGTACTAAAACAACATGCAATAAAAGAATTCAACACGTGAATATGAATTCATTATACATCTGGTTTCCATGGGTTTAGTCTAAAGCTGTATGTAAGTATTTTTTTTAGTACGGGCAGTTCTTATATTGATAACTGTTTCTTGAGTGTTTAAACGTAGTCATGGCATTGCAAACTGATTTGTAACTTTCTGGTGAGCCGAACTATACATATGTTTTTATCAATACCCTTCACTATTTCCTTTGCTGACAAATTTCTTCAGAGGCAGGAAAATCTAACTAGTTTGAAAAGTATATATATTTTTAAACAACATGTGCATATACGTGTATGTAGCTTGTTCTATAGTCTTGCTGAACTAAAGCGTAGAGTGTTATTTATTTCTTTTTCCAGTTGTAATGAATGAGTCACTTCTGTTTATAAGGATTTGGTTGTTTACTCTGACAAATCCTTGATAGGAGACACTCGACAAGATCTCAGTAAATCAATTTGTTCAGGATCTATAAGCATCTCATTAGCATTTATTTGCAATGCTCATTCTAAGCTCAGCTGCAGCTGTTTAACACACTGAATCTCTCAAAGATTTCCAGGATTGTAAGCATATGTTTTGAGATTGTGCTTTAAGTGGAGGAATTTTGTGGGCTTTTTTCTTCTTTTCATTGCTGCTGTTAACAAAGATCTTTTTGAATTGAATTGCAGGCTCTGTGTCTATAATCTTTCCCATTTTTGACCACTGAAAGCTTAGTTGGAAAAAACATTACTACTGCAGTGGCATTGACTGAAAAACTATTCTTCCCGTCATTCTTTTTATTTCACCATTGCTGTGAGGACCGCACTCACATTTTAGCTGTAGTTTCTGAAATAATAGTTAAAAGGAATCACAACGCTTTTACCTTCAACAAATCCCACATGGAGACGAGCGATGTCATTGTCTTTAGGACTTGCAGCACAACACATCCAGGATTTACATGGCGCAGGCTGCAAGTCAAATGATAATGCTTTATTTCAGATTGACTAATGCGCCTTGTAACACAAAAGGAGGCCAGGACTACCTGCAGCTCTTAGTGATTGATTTTCAATACAAATCTCATAATAGTCTATTTTAAAGAAGTGTAGCAGAAAACTAGTTGGATACCAACATTTCAAAAGGTAACTAATAGTAAGTTACGTCTCCGAGATTGTTACAAGGGTCAGTTACTCCTGTTTTTATTTTCATTCAGAGAATGAATTTTATTTTAAAATTAATTTATTTTATTTTCACTCAGAGAGCCACTGGGTACTTCAAATACTACACACCACGGATTGGAGCCAGAGAATGCTCTGTACATGGCAGTTGGTGATCAGCATGCCTGTACGTGTGTTCTTTATTAAAACGTCACTAACTTTTGTGGATACCAGTTTTTGGGAAAGTACGAGTGTGTATAAAATGTTTTTTTCCATTCCTGCCGTAGCAAATGAAAATGCCTTACTGGCAAGGCAAAGCCGATATTTGATGCTTACCCTTAATATTGAAATTCCCCTGACTTCCTGCAATTCGTGCTGCTCTCTGTGGCTCACCTTGATTGAGATAACCCGCGTTTATTTTTCTTTTGTGTTCACATGATGGAAGAATTACTGCAAGGCTCCAAGCTTGTTTCAGCTTAAGCGGGGCTTCGCGTGACCCCCTCCGCATTTACCCCTGTCCGGGGGTCTTCCCCCGCTCCGTGAGCACTTCCTTCTGAGAGGGACCGTGGAGCATCCGCTGGTTATTGTAAAAGGCTCCCCGCTCAACTGGTGTAGCCATGGAAACGGCAGGATGGGATTCCCAGGGCGCCCCAGCCCCCTCTCCCGCCCTGCCGAGCTTTGTGGCCGGGGGCTGGTGGCTGCTGGTGCAGGGCTGCTCCCGGGAAACCCCACCTTGTCACTGGAAGGCTTTCGAGTAAAGCCATTTCTTTGACCTCTAGGTACAGGCAAAAGCTGGAAAAGCGGTGCTTCCTACTTTGTGAACTGTGCATAGGCTGGGTGGTGCAGCGTGCTGGAAACCTTGTGTTCGTCTTTCCGGCTTGCTTTCGTATCTTGCAAGCAGTTTTGCTAGGGTACTCGGAATTAAAACAAAAGAAATTGTGGGACAATAAGCCGTAGTAATTATTTAAGAAAAAGTTTTGAATCCCAGCTTTGAATGGAGCCATTTAAAAAAACTAGATTTCACCAGTCAGCCCTAGTGTACCAACTTTTTTGATGAGTGTGTCAGAATGGAAAGTATCATGAGATATGTGTACCTGAGCAAAAAAGGCTGTGTGTCTGCAGAAGCTAGGGGAAGTTGCCTGCTTCTCTAGAAACAGTTTTCAAAAAATCATTCTTTTTTTTTTTTCCCCTGCAAATGAGAATCACATTCTTTGACTGTAATCAGTATGTGATCTGCTGAAGCCCTCCGATGAGTAGTTTGCGGTCCAACAAGCTGTTTAAATATCATTTTCTAAATTCCTTTCCTTATATGTGATTGGAAATATCATAGCTCATTCCAGCTGTTTACTTGTGAATTTCTAGTACTCTGGATATCTTGCTAGGGTTGACCTAGCTTGATCAATAGTTCAGTGAAAAATTGATAGTGTATTTTCATCTTAGATCAATAATGGATCAGTGATTTGGGGAGGCTCAAAATACCACCACTACAAAATATTTCTCATGGAAAAAATGTATTTATGGCTGAAACCAATTATGCTGAAAAAATGGTCTAATAAGAAACTTGTGATTTAGAGGCATAATTGCGGGACAGGATGATGAAAGCTGAATCTTAATGCACAGTTTTGGAGTGATGAGGAAAACATTTATGACTTAGATTTTTGTTAATATTCCTTCTCCTGCAGTGTAACACAAAGGGGAAGACAGTTTGGAACCGGTGCAAAAATCCAAGGTCGTACTTAAAGAGATTGAACCAAGGAGACAGTGTAGCTGTGAAGACAAAGATGCGGTTTGTAAGCATGGGTGGAGTTCTGGAGAGATTTGAAGGACAGGTGTTTGTTTCTTGAACTTAATGTTTAAATAAAATTAAAAAAGCATGCCATGAACCAGCAGGAATGGCCATGTTTAAGTGATCGCCTGTCCATGCCCCAGAGCATTGATCTCATTCAGCCAAAGTACCGAATTGATTTTTAAAAGCCTTTACAAAACCCAGAGTGCTGTGCCCAGTCGCTCTTGTTCCGCTTGCCCCAGTCCTTGCCGCTTGGATCTCTGCGGCAGGCAGCCACCAGCATCCCTCTGCCAGCCAGGAGCCTGCCCGTATTCCTGTCTGACCTCTTGCATTGCCTGGCAATCTTGCTCTGTTGCCTGGCATTAGCTGAGGGCTTTTACGATTCTGTATGTTAGAAAAATTAAATTTAGAGCATGAATGTAAGCAGAGTTACCTTCCAGATTGACTTTGCAAGTAGTAGCGTACCCTCTTTGCAGCGGTAAACTCCAGTGCCGCTTCTACTTCGCTGTTCTACTCTCTTGTCCCAATTGTCTGAAAAGCTGAATCGGACATCTAAGCCTTTTCCTCAAAATATTATACCAGTGTTGTCTTTTGTGTAGTAAATCACCCACTTTTCTTTGTAAGGTTAGTTATTAGCTATGAAATACTAGGAAGTAGATTTGTTCCAACGCCACACGCAAATAACAGAAGGGTGACCAAATATAGCTATGGTATTAGGTTGTTAAGGTAAGGCTAGGAATTTTTTTGTCCTGACACTCACATCACACAGATGACATGGCAAGCAGGTGGCTGAAAATGCACCTTGTTTTAATTTGAATTTAATTTTAAATTTAAACTTTGAAATAGTGTCGTGAAGGCTGGTAGTATACTCTAACTGTAGCTTGAAATAATTTCTTTTTTCTTTAGCCCCTTTGACTACACTGAAAAAATCCGTCTTTATTTAGTAGCTCCACCTATGTCATTCTTTCAAGGTTACTGGTAAGCTGGAAGGAGGAGCTGGGTGATAAGGGGGGAATCTGGAGTGAATAAAGTACAGACCCTTTTTTTTGTGTGTGTGTATGGTTAGTGGAGGTGAGGGTCTGTGGCAGTTCTTAACAATCCGTGGTGAGCTGCAGCTTAACCTTGAATTGTACAGTGGGGAAAGAGCCCCCATTTCCCATCTGATCACTTAATGAAGACTCAATTATATTTTTGGCATAGCATTTAGAGAATGATCTACAAGTTGCATTCAAAATTAATGATATTTAATTTAATCGATGACATATCACAAGCACCGTATTCTAATAATAAGTTTTGACCATGCTAATACTAATTTTTTTCCCCATGAACTAAAAGCAAGTTATGCAAACTTAATGAGCTGCTCTTGTAACGTTCCCATCAGCTTGCTGTTTGGACGCGAACTTTACATCTGATACGCTTTTGGTTTGGTGGGGTGGTTTTTAGTCACCAGCCCGTTAGGCATTTGGTTTTGGTGCAGAATGAACCGCTGCCAGAATGAACTTGTGACAGCGAGTGCTTTGTACTTGCAGACCTGGGAAGGGGCACCGCAGGTTTCCCAGCCATTATGCTTACCTGGAGTCCCAGGCAAGTGGTAAACCTTCAGATTAACTGGAGTTTTCTAGTTTGGCTGTGTGTTTGGTTTCATATGTGCTCATTTCTTGTTGAAAAACTGACTCTGATCTGTGTAAACAATACTAACTGCTCACCAAAAGATGCTGTCCTTCCAGTATCGTCATTGCTCCTTTGTTTTTGTTGTGCTTTGTGGTTGTGAGACCTTGCTTTGCCTTGCTTTTTTCACTCCTCTGTTCCAGTCAGAGCTCTTATTAGACAGTATCCTTTCATGGTTTTTGGTCTTTTTCCGTCATGTGGTCCCACAGCGTAGCCCCAGATTTTCTAAAACCTCTAGACAATTTTAGTTCCCAAGGAGAGCTCTCTGATGAAATACGTTCTGGTAAAAATAGTTCACCTAGATTACCAGCTTAAAATAGGTTGCACTAGTATCCAGGATTACCTCTTTTCTGTATATTTAAACAGTTACACTGGTGAGATGAAGCCCAAGCTCATTTCTCCAAATTGCATGGGACTGAAAATATGCAAGAAGCGATACCTTGTGTAAGAGGTGCCCTCGGCCAGCACACCACCTGCTTCACTGAACATATTTATGGAGAGCACTCGGACCGCTTTAGCAATAAAATTAATTTGAATACTGAGGTAGATCTAATGCCATTATTGGTTAAGTCTCAAATGATCTATTGTATGCTTTATCAAAAGCCATGGATTTATCTGCCCCATGGATAGTTCTAGCTTAATTTTTGCTTTAGAAATCATTACGTATGTACACTTGTGCAGCTATGCTGATGTGTATATTTTTATATATAAGAACATATAAGTCAGTATATGTAACTCAGTACAAGAAGATTTCTATGTGCTAGTGTTCAGGATGTCTGTATTGCGTGCGGGTGGTGAAATGAAGGTGACCTAGCTCTGGGCGCTCGGATGAGGTACTCTTACGTAATGTCTTATTTCACAGGATTCCTGACACACTTCAGCCTGTGGCTCGCTGAGCACCGGCCTGTCTGCCTGCCCTGCTTGCAGTTCCTCCCAGCAGCTGCTGGGCACTCTTGTAGGCTTTTGTTACTGGCACAAACTCTTGTGCCAAATACTTAACAGTCCCCTCATCTCCCAGCTTTTCCCTCGTCTTCAACCGAAGCGGGGAGGAAGCCTTGGCGTGGATTGCTGTGGCTGGATGCACTGGTCTGGGAAGGAGATACTGTTAGAACTGAAACTCTTAAGCGTAAAAATGTGAATAACTTGCCCCTCCCTTTTTTACTTCGTGTTTACAAAGATGAAAACCACTTCTAATGCATGCAAGCTATGTATTCTAAAACTTTGGGAGACAAAGTAATTACATTTTAATATTGGCTGTAAGAAATCTCTGCTGCAAAGTAACTGTAATGAAATAAGGGCAAAGCATCTTACTTTACTTAATATTCTGTGATTGATATCCCCTCTCATGTGTAAGTGAGATAACAGTGCAGTAAGTGAAGGAGGACCTGCGTAATGCATGTTACTGGGTGATTCAAAGCCAGAAACCCTAAGATAAACAATGTTTTACAGAAACTTCACAGGTTTTTGAGAGATATATATATAAAAATAAAAAAAAGATAGCATATTAATGTTTTAAACATATTTGTGTACACAGAATGGTGCTGTTCTTGAAGTGCATCACCTCCTAGATCCCTTGTCTCTTGACCAGTTCCCCACGTCAGTTTGGCCACTTCCTCTTATCTGTAGCAGTGGATGTTTCTGTTACGGAGCTGATACAATGATTTTACACGCTCTTGTCTGAGACTTTTTCATGGTTAAAAGTGACATGAGTGCTTGGCTCTCTTGAAAAGCTGTATTTCATCCCTCTTATAACTGAAAGGAGGTGGTTCGGTAGTTCTGTTTTCTGGTTGTAGTTCTTCAAACAAAAAAAAAACCCCACAAAAAATCTAAAGAAAAAATCCCCACCACACATTATTAAATAAAAATTTCCAAGAAAAAAATTGTCTAAAAAGTGTAAATTATTCTGCTGGAAAACGTAGCTTCCCATTTGTGATAGTCATAACATGGTGTGAATTGATTGCAATAAAGCTTTTTTTCTCCCCTTAAACATAGCTTCTAAGTGTTAATGATAGACTTACCAGGGACCGCAGTCTAATTATTTGATTATACTGTGATTAAGGTATGTTTGAGTTAGGAAAGTTTCTCAGGAGAAGGTTGTACAGGCTATTTACATAAAACCTCAGAACAGACAGGGAAAAAGAGACCCAAGGAATTTTTAGCTTTATAATAGTGTCTGACAGTGGTCAGTGGTGGATGCCTAGGCAGAGCAGATCTGCTCTGCAGCTGAAAATGTTTGTGGTTTTATCTTAAAGGTAGTATTTTGGTGACTGGGACAAATTAGAGCAGAAAATCTTAATGAATCTGGGAAAAGCTTTGCCGTAACATCTTTTGGAACTTGTTTTATGCTGCGATGCTTGAGCTAACTTATTTGTGTAAATTGCTTTATATTTTAATGCAGTTCTATCAACAGGTATTACTTAAAATAGAAAGCTTGTTGCAGCAGGCATCGACCACGATGCAAATGTGAAGGATATGTCAAAAACCTTATCTTAATTCTGGCTAGATACCCAAAATAGAGGAGAAAACTAGTCCTGGCAAGGTATAGTAGGTTGTACTTGAAAGGGAATGAAAAAAGACTCCAGTTGAAGGGTGTTTAGATCCTTGTGTGCCTTGCTCATGTTGGTGGCGATAATCACTGCTGACCTTGGAGGGAGCAGTCACATCTGAATTTGTAGCACGCTGTCCTTACAGATCTGCAGCTGGCAGGTGGTGACAGCTTACTCTGCGCTTTGGCTATGCTAAGTACAGCGGAGCTGATAGATACGCAGTCACAAGCACCCGAACCAGTTTCCACCACAGATGAACGGATCAACTTCTGCAGTTTGGAGCTTAGCTGGAGTTGAGAACTGATGCGAAGAGGTGTTTGGGGACCCTGAAGGACGTTACGGTAGTTAACAGTTCTGGGTCAAGGTTCATGTTGTCGCTGAGTCTCTTGGTCATTGGACTTGTGTGCTCTGTTCTTAGTGCCAAAACAGTGCACTTAACATCGTTGGTAGCATAAGTAAAACCATAATTACACCATCAGCGAGCTCAACAGTCAAGCAATTGTGTTCACGTTAGGTGAGGTTGTGTTACAGCCTCATGGTTCCTTCAAGAATGTGTTGCTTTTTTCAAATAGGTTTTGCAAAATCCTGCTTCTGGGATGAATGGCAGGTGCAGCTTTGAGTGGTATTCTGCTGAGAATCAGATCTGTCCTCCCTGTTGCCAGTCTGAATACCTAGAAGGTGTGATTTTCAGAGCGTGTTGGTATATCGTGTCCTCCTCCTTGTTTCTAAGTACGGTAGCAGATGGATTGGGCACTTTGTGTAGCTTTTATTGCTGGATTCCTCAGAAAAGATCTTTCCTAATGTTGCCATTATTGTGGCTTTATGTGCTGCTTCCTGTGATTTCTGGGCTTTTAATTTGAAGATACTTAACCACAGCTCACTGTTGTGACATGTCAGAAATGAAATAATGGAAAGCCAGTTTGGGGGCGTATCTATCACCATGCTTTCCTGCTTTGGATGCTTGTACACTTCTTGCTTGCTTGCCGTCTATTGTTGCATGTCCTTTTGAGAAGCTTAAAGCTTGGCTGGCCAGATCCCCACGCAACCTGATCTAAATAGACCTGCTTGGAGCAGGTGGCTGGGCTAGATGACCTCCGGAGGTCCCTTCCAACCTAGATTATTCTATTGTTCTGGGACATGCAACTACTTCAGCTGCGACATGTGAAAGGAGGCTCAGAACTGCATCCATATTATGTTTTGTGAAGTATTACCAGCTGAAATTATATTTCGGGCAGTAAGTTGCCAGGTAGTTTGGTTCCACTGTCCAAGCAGGTTGAAGAGCTTTTTGTCATATGAAGGTAAATGTTTCTCTTGTGACAACACTTTAAATTTGGTTACAGTCTATGAATTGGAAGAAATGTTAAGTATAAATACTTTGCGTCCTGCCTTCACTTAAAAGTTCTGTTCAGTGTGCACACTTCAGCTCTCCCTAGTCAGGTAAGCTTTTACATCTTAAAAACTCAGGAGGTAGAGCCGCAGCAAAGGCTGGTATCAACACAGTCTGCACAGGTTTTTTGAGCCATCTGTTAGATGTCTGAAACTTGTGCAGTTGTCAGTGTTGGAAGCAGGTATTGCTCTGTTTCTGTGGAGTTGTTAGTTCGTTCTGGGGTTCTGTTGCCATAATTAGTCACGTTAATATTTTATCAGGTCGGTCTGTTTGTTTAACAGCATAAAAATGGAGTTGTATGAATTGAGTACTGTCCTTCAATGTGATACGCAGAGTTCAGATCTGGGTCCTGTTTTGATATTATTTGAGCTGAAAAATTCCGCTTTGTATTAAGCGGAGAAAAATCTTGAACTACAACCTTTCAAATAGCCAGCCAGGTAGCTGTCAGACTATCGAGCATGGTCTGTGCATGCCAATTCATAGCGCAAGCAGGGGTAGCTGGAGCAGAGCCAGCAGGTTGAGGGGAGCGAGCTTGTTGCTCAGTAGGCTGCATCCAGAATACTGCATCCAGTTTTGGGCTCCCCGATATGTCAATGTCACACACTTCATTAAACTGGAGCGAGCTTGCTTGGCCCTCCACCAGCCTGGTTTGGGAGCTGAAGCATATGTCTTAGGAGAAGTTTATTTGTCCCAAAGAAGTCTCAGGGTGGGAGGATGGACCTCACAGCAGCCTGCCGGTACCTATAAGGAGGTTATCGTGGAGATGGAGCCGGGCTTCTCGCAATGGTGGATGGCGGGAGGACAAGGGACAACAACCCAAATTAAAACCTCAGAAGCGAACTGTCGGCTGTTTGTGAGCAGTCTGATCCTGCCAGTAGTCTGTAGCATCTATAACGACAGATGACCTGTGCTGGCTTTTCTTTTTTTTGCCTTTTTTTAGTGGGCAGAATGAATATAACTAAAGGGAGACATCTCTCAGCTGAATCTAAGGAGAATTTGTGCGCTAAACCTGTCTTGCACTCTTTAGTCAAATCATTGTTTAGGAGGTTTTACATACTTAGTGAGAGCGAGATGAGAGCTTTCACAGTTATGGGGAAATGAGAGTAAAAGGGATATAAACAAATTTCTTCTAATGATGACCTATGAATTTGCTTTTCTTAAGCATTTCTGACTAATTTAGTAATTCAGGTAATCCCATATCTGTATGATAATTTTGTTAATATATGCAATATTTGTATTTCCACTCTTATGTAAGTTCTTTTGAAACATGTTTGCTTTCCCACTTTGATGGAATAATCTGTGTTTATAAATGAAATCTATTTTTTCCTTGCACATCTATATAACATTTGCAAAGCTAATACTTGCAAATATTTCTGCTAATATATTTGCAAAGCTACAGTTATGCTTTTTATTTTAGTCTGACAAAAACTGCGTCAATCAAAGCTACAGTGCTTCATGGGAATTTGGGAGATTAAGTGAGTAAACAAGCTAGATGAAAGCTTTTGTTTGTCTTTAGAAAATGAAACAGGAAGCCATTTCATTAATACACTTTCAGAAGAGACAAGAATCTGCGTAAAGCTTTTAGAACTGGTCTTTCAGTTCATTTTACTGTACTTTCAACTGAGATCAAATAGGGAAAGTGATGGCAGTTAGACACGCTCCATTAACATCCCATGGTTTATAGTCTCAGTTCAAGTTAGATGTACAACTCCACTGCTTTCCGGGAAGGTGCAGGAATGTCAGCGTTAACCCTGGTGCTCTCCTTCTCCCCTTTCCCTAGTAGAGAAGTGGAGATAAGCATATACCACCCGCTCCCCTTTTGAAAAAGGGGACATTGTGAATCGGGAGTTAAATTGAGGCATTTGGCTATTTTTTTTGTAGCTTTTCTTGGCTTATAAAGAGCTCACTAGCAGCTTAGTAGGAATCTGTTATGGAAAAATGTCAACTGGATAAAATAACATGACTGCAAAGTTATAATAAAGGATTAGTGCAATTAGATTTTTTTTTTTCATAGAGCTGTTTTGAATACAAATATGTTGGTAATAGTCTGCAGTTGCCTTCCTGAAGTATAGCTGTTTGATTTCATATATAAAAAAGTAATAAACAAAAATCCAATAATTTGCTCTACTCCGTGGATGTTCAGTGCACTTGAAATAAATAAGTTGCAGCAAATAAGACTTGGGGATTTTTTTTTTTTTATTCCAGATCATGTTTGTGCATTTCATGATAAAGAATCAGTAAGATTTGCAAATATTTCTGTCACGTTTTGGCTCGGGGTATGAAGCGAGGTTAACTTTTATAATGGCAAAGCTTCTGAGGTAGCTGTACTGTTCCTGGGACAGCTTGTGTAATGCATGAATGTAGTCCGGAGTCACTGGTGCAAAGCCGTAACTCAAGTTTGTAGAACAATTTTGTCGTAGATAGATATTCCCTATTGGGAAGGGAGTGCTAGGCCAGCCAAAGCCTTATTCTGGTTTTCAGACACAATGACATTCTCTAACCGTTATTGATCTTGACCTAGCCAAACTGTATAAAAGGTGTTAAATGTTTCCAGGATCAATGTGCAGAACTCACAGTTGAGAGGATTAAAAAAATGTTTGAAACTTGTAAAACCGGTGTATTGTTGAGATGACAGAAATGAAGAGTTTTATCCACTGCTCAGAGGAGGAAAAAAAAAAAAGTAACTTGAAGGAGTTGTTAACTCGGTGACGTGTGTTTGAGTTACTGCTTAAACTGTTTTCCTCGTGGGCACCAGTCTGTGACGTAGTTGAGTGTTTTTTCTTCACTTATTCTTGGCCACAGTTAAAATGTTGTTCATTTGTGACTAGTTATCCTCTTTTTTTAATATGTGGAGCTGATCTGGATATCAGATTTTAATTTCTGCATCTGCAAATACATCTTCATTTTTTACCAGTTCTGGATCTGCTAAGTTTTTCTGAAATCTGGTTCAGTAACATTCTGTTTTTGTAAGCTATATTATTATTTTTTTTTATATGGGTAATTCATCAATGGTACTAATAAGAGGTATTTGATGGTTGATGTTTTTGATGGTTTTTATCATTTTCAAATGCTTGTCTTGAAAAAATAATTGAAGTTTGAAAAATAATCAGTTACTATAAAGAACAGAGGTAGGTGTACATGACTATAGGTGTGTGTATATATAATTTATATATAAGGTGTGCATATATATAGATAAAGTTTATATATATGATGGGGGTGTGTATATGTAAATATAAATAAAAATTAATGAAGGGCATGGAGTACATGACTTAATGATTTGTCGCTTAAAATTTACCAAGGTAGTTTATGCAGACTTCTAAATGGTTGCTACTATATTATGTCTATAAATGTTTAACTTTAAAATACCTTTGCCAAAGATGGTATCACTGGAAAATTCATGTTCACGAGATGGTGCAGTGGTACCCCAGAACCACATACACAATAACAATGTATCTGTACAAGGGGATGGTATGGCTGTTTAATACGTATACCTGTTGTCTTGTCTTTCTGTGCGGTGCTCTTACGGTATAGTAACATAAAAATTAAGTATAAAAAATATTGCCGCTTCTTACTGTGCGGTTGAGACATATTGGTTGTAATAGTAAAGCTGTCTTTTCCTCTATTTTCTTTGCCGATTGAGTATTTTCGTTTCATGTGTGGCAAGCTCTTCTCACCTGTGTGATTTGTTGATGCAGACTATGACCATGGGCTTCAATCTGCGAGTGGGTGCACTTGGTTGTGGGTGCATGTTCCTGGGGTACAGAATCCAGATACTTTTTGCCTCTTCTCTCCATTTGATTAAAAGACAACTTGAAGAATGAACCTTGTGATTTAAATATTTTCCAAGGGCTTGAAACTAGGCAAATTTCTAATCTTCTGTTTGTCTAGTGTAAAGTGCCTCGCTTATTTTTCTGTAGTTCAGTTAGTGTCGAGTGTGTGATTTTTCGCTCTTGCTAGAGAAATGAATTTAACTGTAATTATAGTAGCTTTTCCTCAGTGACCATCAAATGCTCTACCCCAAGGCATTTGTCTCCCTCAGTTATTACAATGCTAGCACCGTCTTCAAACATGAACAGTCAACCCTCAATTTAAAAATAAGCAGAGAGATGGATGAGGGGTAAAAACATTGAGAGCTGGGACTGCGCAGAATCTGATGAATGCTTTGTGTAGTGTTCGGTTAGCGTGGATGCTCCGATGCTGTGCAGTGGTCAACAGAGAGACTCTCTGTATCAGAGGCTTGTGTTTCACTAACTGGAACAAAGATGGGCATCTCTTAAGGTTTTTATCTTTAGACTGCACAGTTTTTATTCTGGGCTTCTCAAACAACAAATAGAGCGAACCCTTGCACTCAAATCTAAAAAAATCAGTGATACTACTGGTTACCTGTTATTTCCTCCAGTTCCCTGATGCGTTATTTATCTTGGTGGTGCCGTAGCTGGAATGCGCCATGGTTTTCCGTGTCACTTGAGGGCACATGCTGCATCTCTGTCCTTTCCATGTGGCTGATTATGTGCCTGTCATATGGCTATATATACCTTTCTGCTAAAAAAGTCTCTATTTTGAACTCCGTAGTTTGTCAGCTTGCTTTCACAAGAGTAGCGTTATGACTTAAACTTGTGAAGGGTCAGTTTTATTTGCAACTTAATTTACCCATGTAATGAAGTCTGCCACAAATGTTGAATTTTCTTGGATAGAAAAACTAGTGTAAATATGTTTTAAAAATGTGATTCTTAAATATTGCAGTATGTTTGTAGTAGTGTTTGTTATGTGCATCTTTTCCTTACCTTTCTACTGTTCTCATTTTTTTTTCACTAGTATCCTGGAAGATCAATAAAATCCTCATTTATAAATTGCTAAGGTTATTATGTTTTTATATATTGTGGATCAATAGTGTGATTGGACAGGAATTGCTTTAGTAGCGTAGGAAGCCAGAAGAGTGAAACAGGCTGTACAATTAGCGATGCTGAGTGTACAGAATTAACCGGTTGTCTTAATCTTTCAGCATTAGTCCTCTAAATTAGGGACCCTCAAATTGAATGCTGAAACTCGTATTCTTTTGCCCTCTCCCCTTCCCTCTTTCCTCTCACCCCGCCAAGGCAGTTCAGAGGTGCCAGCAGAGGTTGCTGGTACTTTTTCTCCAAGAGCTATTGAGCTAAAGAACCAAACCCACTTCTGGCTGCGGAAGTCCCTCAGTCGCAAGTGGCGAGATGCTCAGAGGCTGAATTTGGGAAAGCTTTGCTGTATGTTTATTCTGTTCTTAGGTGCTTCCTAGCATCTGCTCTCGACTGTGCTGTGACAAGACACTGAGTTAAAAGGATTCTTTTTGCTCTGATCTGATGCGGCTGTTCTTCTGTTTCCAGGTCCTCTTATGTAGTCTTTGCTTGATCTAGAATTAAAGGTATTTGTTAATAACTTTTTCCGCCTTTATGAAGCACGACAGGTCTCTCTCTTTAGAAAGACTGGAAATGATGTTCAGCAACTTTCGGTTTGGTTCTTGCTTGCGTCTTTTTTTTTTTTTTTAATGTTCCACCCATTTTTCACTTTCAGCTTCCC
This sequence comes from Aptenodytes forsteri, assembly GCF_000699145.1. Lineage (NCBI taxonomy): Eukaryota > Metazoa > Chordata > Aves > Sphenisciformes > Spheniscidae > Aptenodytes > Aptenodytes forsteri. Next base: position 2,465,383 of record NW_008795250.1, on the reverse strand, counting down.
ATAGAAACCAGGTTTCTTCTTTTCCTCCTCATATATCTTCCTGTATGACATTTTTGACTGTTGCCAGTGATTGGAGCACCCGTGACTTTATAACAGCGTTCCCCCTTGCCCTTCACACTTCTCCTGCGAGCATCCTTTGTAATCTCTGTAATCAGCCTGAAGCAGTGAATTGAATAGGTGGGCTGGAGGAAATCCCCAGCACGCAGGGAGATCGTTCACTGAAGTGCAACTCTTGTCTCGCTTAAAGTGCATCTCTAAATGAATTTGCTATGTTGAATGTGTTCTGTTGGGTGCCCCATAACCTTGTTGGTGTCTGAGAAGCAGAAATGTTACTTTACCCTTCATGCAGAGTTCTTGGATGCCGCAGTGTGTTTGCTACTTGGAAAATATTTAAGTAATTGGTTTCAGCAAACAATTCTCTTGTGATGTGTGGGGATTTTTTTTCTGTACTTACATTCTAAGCCATTTTTTGAAGTACCAGTCTGGCAAAAAAAAAAATGACTGAGGCAAGGAATCTGCTCCCTGATTATCTGGGCTTGGTTTGCAAACCAACAGGGAATCTCCATAGGGAGCTAAACCACTTGTCTAGCCCTGGTGAGGGTTTGGGCAAACCAGTTACTCAAGTCTGAGCACCCGGAGCCCTGGGTAAGCATTGGGTGGTTTGACCGAAGCCCAAACAGGGTGTAAGGAGGTTAAGATGGAGGAATCTTTTGCTAGATGTTTAGCATCTTGCCTGCATTGTGTGCAGTATGTATTTTGAATCTTACAAATGGGGTTTCTGGTTTTTAACCCTTTGAAAGCCACTGTTTGTTTTTACTGTTGCACGTATCTGAAGAGGTAAATTATGTGCCTGAGTGCCCAGACGACTGGAACTCTAGGAAAGGAAATCCATTACTCCAGAAAAAATGGAAATTCCTCTTCACCTGCTATAACAAATGTAGTATTGTCAGTAGCTAACATATGGTAGCTATTTCTGTGGAAAAGTCAAAGTACTATTGTTCACGATGATGAACAGAAATAAATTTTCTTCCTTTTGTAGGTGTCTTTACAGTGCCCTCTAGTAATCTTTTGTAGAAATGCTAGATGTATCTTTTCTCAGACCAGTTTGATAAAGTAATGAAAATGGTCACTGGAAGAATTAAAAAAAAAAAATAATTGAACTCTGGTCCCCTGTAACTGATGTGCTTTCTGAAGGAAGCGCTGCTAATATTAACAATAAGTAAAAATAGCTTGCCATTCTTTTCTTTTTCATACTTGATCAGGAAGATTATGAAAACTATAAGCACTCTGAAGGCAGATTACTATAAAAGCTACCGGAGCTGACAACTGTAAATTGGGTACTCCAGTAATGGGGTTTCAGCCAGGGCTGTGAAGTTACAAGCAAAGAAACTAATTTATCTTTTTGCTTGAAGTCCGAGGAAGAAAATTGCAGGGGAATAAGAGCCATACAAAGCATTCAAAAATGGGCTGGAATGGGCAAAAAAACCCCAAAACTCCTGGCATACTGTTAATTTCCTATGAAAGGTAATCACTTTAGCTTATTTTGACAGATGAAAAAAGAGAAGTTTGACACTGCATGAAGGCTTTGTTAGGAGGTAGAGTGCACATCGGTTTTCATAGTGCTTGCTACCCTGATGACAGTCATCACCCTGAAAGCATCTTAGCTCTGCTGTTAGATCATTTATTGAACAACTAATCCCAAGAGATTTTGATTAAGGTAACTTCTGTGCCTGGAGTTTAAGTCAAAAAGGTTTTACCTTATCATTCTAGCTTATTTCTGTCATTAATAGCAGTAGAAGGGGATGTCATATGCAAGAATGTGTTGTCCTTTGTATCAAGTAGTACACGGTACCATTTTTAAATCCGATGCAGCTTAAAGGGGTGTGTCAGTCAGAGATTGGCCATTTGAATGAAAACTGATAGTTTTCTGAAATGAGAGAAAAGGCTTTGGTGATTCCACAAAAAAAGGGAAAGGTTGATAAAATCCTTTAAGCTCTCCCTCTGAAATGGTTATGAAAAGAAATTTTGCAGTATTCAGAGTAGTTCCTTCATTGGCTTAGGTCGAATATATGGCATTAAATGGTCTGACTTGCTTTTCCTTTTTTATAAAAGCAAAATCTCTTTGAAAGGATGTTCCTTGCAGGAGATGAGAGGTTTGTGGGACTCAGTTACTAGAAGTGAGTTCTATAAAACCCAAGGGTTGTTTTTAAGCAACTTGAAAGAAATCCAAATTTTTGGTCTTATTGGCTATAAAGGATTCTTTGTCCTTGCACACCGGGAGGAATAAAAAGTCCAATAGAACTTGTTTTTGAAGCACGGCTGGTTGACAGTTTTCTGTTTCTGACAGGTTTGAGTATAGGTTTAAGGCAGATCAAGAAATCCTTGTCAGAAGGTAACCGTCGAACAGTGGAACTCCGGACCAGACAAGAGAGAAACATCTTGGTGGGGATTTCTTTCTGGACAAGTTGCACAAGCGTACCATGAGAAGTGGTTATAGTGAACCGTGCTTTAGGGGAAACTGCTGCAAGAGGGGTTTGTGCCATCTTTTCTACTTCAGTTTTCCAAGCTTAATGGAACGGCAGCCCCTTAGAAAAAGGGCATAAGGGTTGTGACTCAGCGTGGCAGCGCTTGTTAGCTGGCTGTTTAAGGGAGCCATCGTCACAGAACTTTTGACAATTAAGAGCAACAACGCTGTAAATAGGGAAGTTGCTTCCATGCGTTCAAAATTCAGGTAAAAATTTCTAACTCCCTAGAGGTGCTAGAAAGGCCATGCAACTAAACACCAGACGTAAATGCATCTCCTAAGACGTTTGGTATTTGAGATTACAATCTGTGTTTGGATTTTGCTGTTGATCATTATCTTGTTTTCCTTCCCATTATTTAATAATATATGAGGAGATGGTATCACTTACAGAAAGAGTGCTTAGAGTAAATGCAATGGATGCTTACTTTTCAGTGTGTTACTGCAGGCACACTGTATGCTATTTGGATAATTTTTTCTTAATTCTATTTCTGCATACTTTTTTTTAATGGGCTAATTTTTTTTTAATATACTTTCGTGCTTGAGGTCTGTCAGGAAGGTCAGTTAAGATTAAGCCAACAATAATTTGTTATTAACAAGTGAAAGGTAACTGGAAGTGTAGACAAAGCTGTAAAAGCATCATTGCAAAATATAGTTTGCTTAGCTTGAATTTGTTCTTTGTTTACTGACTGTGCTGTCTGAAAGGGAAGGATACTCCTAAGTTACCGAAGGCAAAGTCTTGAAACGTATTATTTTTTTGTCTGTTATAGTAATTCCTACGATAATGATAAGGATCTTGACTTTTGTGTTCTTGTTAGTATATGATGTCAAAAATCTTCTCAACTCAGTAACATTAAACCATGAGAGAATAATATGCAAAAATACTTAGCTTTTTCACAGCTTCATATTTCTAGATGGTTGCCTTTTGAAAAACACGGGAGCAAAAAGGCAGAGCAGAGTTCCTTATAACTAGAAGCTGCCATCTGTGTGTTGATGACAGCCTGCACGTAGGCCTGTTGGTATTGACAAAAAGCTCTTCACAACGGACCATAAAGAATAATTTCTCTAAACTTAAAATTTTATTGAGGAGAATGAGGGTACAGGTTTTCTGGTGGTATCGTAGGCTGTTAGTATTCACTCAGTATTGTCTGCCTGGCCTGTATTGTAGGAAGGCACCTGCGCACAGGCTTGACACAACGAAAGAGAAGGACAAAAGCATCCGGCTTTATGCCGCTCTCTTTCAGGAGAATTTGCTTGAACAAGCAATTTCCTTCCTGTCCTTCTGCAGCACAGAATAAGCCCTTTTTAGTAAAGGGGGGGAAGGGGTTCTGTACGGGTTGTTTCCCCATATCGCAAAGAAAAGGATGTCTCTCCCTTACGGATCTCAGAACATAGCCCCTTGCCTTGTAGGCCAGGGCGAATCTGAGGCACCATATCATCCTTCAAACATCATTGCTAGCCCACAATGCTTAATGGTGCTGGGGCGAAGATGAGTTACTCTTTTTGATGAATATCTTTGTTATAGTGTATTAAATCATAAAAAGAGGAAATCTGCTTGTGCTGAAGGAGAAAGGAATCTAGTAAGTCTGGGAAAGTCTAGATTTATACATGGCATTACTTACCTTATAATGTTACATCACTTGCTCTCCTAGGTTCCGCTGTCAGCCTACCACTGGAATTATTAAAGTACCAGCAGGATTTATATAGTACATCTGCAGTCCGGGGTAGCTCTTAGACTTTCTCCTTTTTTTTCTTGATGCTTAAGTGCAGTATCATTTTTGTCTCAGTCTTTATGTTTTGTAGAGTCTTTGCAAAGATAGAAATGAAATGGTGTTTAGAGGATGGAGTTTAGAGAATTTGGCCTTGGTTTTTCGGGAGTAGTGAACTTGCCAACCGCCATGTATATGATGGGGCTTTGGATGTGCTTTTTTAAAAAAAAAAAAAAAAAAAATCCTAAAACATATTTGTTTGGGTGATGTATATTGCCATCATATGCACTTTAATTTGGTTGGGTGGTCTGTATTCTGCCATAATGGAAAAATGTAATGTTAAGCATAAAATCTATTTTTGCCTAAAGATTTGTTCTGCTGTGGTATATTATAATATCTTATATAAATATTGCTTATTGGGCAGTGCAGAATGTTTCCAATGTTGTCAAGGAAATAAAAAAAATTACCAACCTGATAATACTTAAATTTTATTGGAGATTAATGCACGTAGCAATTTATCCATATAGATAATGCACTCCTTAGCCATGAATATTTTAATGAAACCACAAAACAAGTTCATTGTGAGCTCTTGCTGGCAGCTTGCAAAGAATAGTGTTTGTAACATCTTCAATTAAAATATGTTTGGCTAATTCTTGAAGACAGCTTTTTTTAAATGATCTAGGTTAGGAAGGGCATGACACATTGTTTTTAGGATTACAAGGGCCATTGGGAATGTTAATTAAATTCTGGTGAAAAGCCTTTTAAAAGTTCAGTCCTGCAGCAAGAGAGCTTGGGTCTTTTATCATTGACTTGCAGTACAGAAAAAGGGGCTTTATAATAGTTCCTGCCAGTCTGATCAGGATTTTGTCAAATACTTCTATTTTAAACGTGAATTTTCAAGGGTGTTATATATGTACTTTTAAATTGCTTCATCCAAGGCTGTGATTTTCCCCCTGGAGTCCAACTTAAAAGGACAAGTATCATCCCCCCCCCCCCCCTTTTTTTAGCACATCTTTCCCCAGCATGTAAAAGTAAGTAATCGTTCTTCATCAAAGCCCTGTATGACTCCTTCCAACGACTGAATCCTTGTGTACTACTAATCTAAAGTCAGGTACTTTTGATGAAAGATGTGCTTGGTTGCCTTCACTTATCATTCTGTTTGGAAAAAGTGGTTCTGAAATCATACCCGTGCTTCACATTTTCTTTCTGGATGGTTATTGCATTTGGTCCTTGTAAAATGGAATGCAGTTTCCTTCCAATAGTTATGTGAAATCTGGTATTAAAGTCCTCTGCTTTGAATGCAGTTGACGGTAGTCGTCAGGAGTACATCACTACCGAACAGTCTTGGTGGCTACAGTGGATTAAAGCTGAATCTATAGTAGGGAAATCTTCTGATACATACTGCCGTGCACCAGTTTGAGGTAATTTATAGGTACTAAGCAGAACTGAGATCAGAGTGGTTTTGTCTTAAGTTAGTTTCCTGAATGCCATAATTTCTGAAAAGCTTGTGTCAGGCAGTTGTTAAAGCCCACATTTAAATGATTTAAGTTTGATATTGGAGTGCTTGTGTCTTTCAGAAATTAACTGAATAACGAAGGGAAGCTTCTTCCCACTTGAGCACCTGCTTTGCATTTACTCTTCTAGGCATTTCCTCACCTGAAGCCTTGTTAAAGATGTACCGCTGCACAAAATGCAATACAGCTAGCAGAACATACAAAAAATAAAAGAAGTCTGTCTGTAGGCATGGTAGCAGTAAAAAGAAGGCTAAAGGAAGTCTTGGATTTCTTTTTTCCGCTGAGGTATACCATCCTTTGAAAATGCAGCATTTGGAAAGAGCGATTGATGAGCTCTTTCTGTCTTAACCTAGCTGCTTTCAGATTTCCTGTAGCTGGGAAGTGTTGTATTAAAACTTCCTTCTTTTGACTTTAAAAGCCTTTTCATGGTCTTTGGGGAAGCATGCTATAAGGAGAGGTTCAGGCAGATTCATCTTAACTTTGTGAACTCGGTGTCATATCTCAAATGTGCTTTCTCTGGTCCTTTTTCAGTGAGAAGAGTTGCATGCTTGTGGTCCTTCGTCCTAATACTGAGAGGATGAGAGAACAGCTAGGCTTAGCAAAGGACAGGCGAAAAGTGCTTCATGTGTTAAATATTTTCAAATCAGTTCTGTGTGATGAGTTTTATCTTGGCTGAAACAATTTCAGAACTGTTGGTTAATTTTGAGAATTTGAGGAGATATGAGGTACAAGGAGGACTAGAAAAACCAAAAATATTTTAAATGGGAGGAGAGGAGGAGCTAGGGATGTATAAAAGCAGCCAGTTTGGCTTCAGTTCCTGGAAAAATTGAGGGGTGAGTGAACAAACTTTTTTTTTTTTTGCTAACTTCTGGAAGATAATGTGAGTAGGAGGGTTAACCAATGTGGAATTGTCAAGGAAATATTTTTCAGACCATTCGAATTTCCTTAGTAGTTAAAAAAGTTTTGTAGAAAAAAAAATAACTTCCCCTATTCTTTCCTCAGCCACTACCATCCCATTACGCTCTTGTAGGGAAATAGGGAAATGTGGTCTTAACTGACATAGGATGGCTATGAAAAGGGGTGGATAAGTGTTGAGAGAAGTAGTAAAGACGATGATATTGAAGGCTGCTTTGTGCGGCATTTCGCACTTGTATATTCTGAGTAAACTTCTATTAGTTGTCTTTCACTCACAGCCTAGATGACCGAGTAAGCTAATTTGTTAAATTTTCACATGAGTTAAAGCTGCAAGAGGGAGGGCAAGGTTAGAGTTCAAAATTGGTAAACTTTTTTGGAAAGAGGGAGAATTTGGAGGAGCCAAGTGGAAATTAATACGGTTAGGCAGGAGTAGTCAGCTAGTCAAACATAGAATGGAAAAGAACAAGCCTCACGGCAGTTTCTGAGAAAAGGATCTAGGGATTACGGTAGTGAAGGGATTACAGATCAATGTAGCCAGTAGTGTTATGCTTCTGCGCTAAAACCTAATGCCTCTATGTTGGGAGGGACGAAGAAGGGAGTTGTAGAGCCTCCAAAACAGGTGAAATGACACTGTACCTGCGCCTAACACTGATCTTGTCTCTGCTGGGGATCGCCATCGTGTTTTCGGCACAGCACTTCAGGAGGAACGTGGGCTGGTTGGAGAGGATTCAGAGTTAATTATCAGAGCCCTGCTATCTACCTAGTACTAGGTTTTTTTACCTAGTACTAAACTAGAAATGCTAAGCCTAAAGAAAAGGCTAGAGAAGGACTGAAGCCCTCAAATATGTAGACGGCTGTTGGGAAAGGTGAACAGCCTGTTCTCTATGCCCACAGTGGCAAAAAGAGATGTGCTTAAATCATAGCAATACTGCTTGATAGTCCTAATAACGGAGAGCGTGAAGCACTGGAACGAAATGCCTGTAGGAATTGCTGTGTCCTGGTCTTCAAGAGCATATCGGGGGGCGGGGAAATCTGTTGGGAATGAGCAAGATTGAACTGTTTCTGAGCAGGAAGATAGACTTGTCTTGCTTTTATTTAAGTTTCTTGGGCCAATATTAACACAAATCAAGCCACTGATATGTACATACCTATGTACATACACCCCCCCCCCAAAGATAAGTATGTGGAAAGGACTTCACAAAATACACCAATTCAGTCTTTAATAATGTGGTGTCATATAATTGAATAATCAATAGGTTGATGGAGTGGGAGAAATGGCTTGTTGTCAGAAATAGATGTTTATTAAGGTCTTATATGTACAAAGCCTTTTCATGCCGAATTGAGGCTTAAATTGAGGTATGAACTCGGTTGGCTGGAGTGTGGATACAGTCCACCAGCACTTCACAGAGTGCCCTAGCTCTAAATTGCAAAACCTTTCTGAGACTGCGGGGCAGAGAGGTCCCAATTCTAGTTTAACTTCCTTCAGTATGGGACATAATTATTTACCAACCCTTTTTTTTTTTTTTTAAACATCCACTAATTTCTGCGCAGGAGCATGGTAGTATCCTGAGTTGAAGCAGGCTGTGCTGTGTCTTCATGGGGCTCTTGGCAAGAGGGGTTTTTTTTTTTGTTGTTGTTACCTCTGAAACCTGGCTGAGAATCTGCTTCCCATTCCTTCTGGAAGTCTCTAATCCCTTCTGTGCTGCTGTTTCTTCTTGGCATGCTTTCTCTTGACATCCTCTGCTCTATACTCTGCGATGTGATTTCCTTGGGCACCTTGTTGCTTCCAGGATAAGAGTAGTCTTATCCCATCAATGGATTTGATCTGCTCCAATCTGCACCAAAGCCAGACTAGGCAAAGAAGCAGCTGGCCTTCCCTTTTCAAGGGTTTCCTAGGTTTTATTTGAAAAACCAGAGAAAAACAAAACTAAAGAATGTTTGTATTTCTTCTGGTAGGGGCCTGGATCTACATTGGCAAAACTTACAGAAACTTGCAAATGAGGGGAAAAAAGGTTGATAGCTTGGGTAGAATGCTTTCTCTTGGAAAACCCAGGGACAATAAAGCTGAATCTTTAATTTTGAAAAAGACCTTTAGGTTTCTGGAGCGATGGAAGAGATTGTACTGACAAACAGGTTAAAACATTTTCATGCTGCTCATGACTCTTGTTTCTTTTCTGCCTTGGTATGTTAGAGCTGAAACTCGGTACTCTGCATGCAGAAAATCAAGTACATCTGCACGTAGGTGTGATTAGTGGTTATACAAACCGAAGTAACACAAGCAGCACCTAGAAATTTTGTAATTTGTTCTGGGGTTTTTTGGTTGTGTGTGGTTTTTTTGTCTTTTTTTTTATTCTTCAGGAAAGACAATCTCAAGGATTTGGATCCGAACATAACAGGTCTCTAGTCTTGTCTGAGGCTGTTACTGTCACTAGGGAAACTTCAGTCTTTCTATACTTTTTTTTTAATTTCATTTTTGAGTTCTTGAAGGTAGAAGAATATTTGAATGATACAACCTAGAAAAGCATAATTTATCTGTTTCTTTCACACCACTCCTCCTGCCTTATCTTCAAGTTTCTGTGAATTCTCAGTAGCAAAGACAATAGGCTTTGTGCAGGAAGGCTGGAGTCTCTCTCCAGGGGAAGCTGAAGTGTCTCTCTGGAGATGAGAGACTTTCTGTGCAATTCAGTGATAGAGGGAATCATATCAATTTGTTAATTAAGGCTATTTTAGAAGGTAAATCCGATTTAAAAAGAAAAAAACCAAGTTATTGAAGAAGCTAAAATGCTTACAGGACAGACTTTCTTTACAAGTAAAGGTCTCCTTCATCTTTGTGCTTTTTCTAAAAATACAGGCTTCATAATTATTCTGTGACCTAATGAAACAAATCTGGTTATTAAATGCATATTCCTCTTCAAGGTGGTCTTAACATACTTCAGCATTTCATTATCGACCTTACTGTGAAAGATTAAATAGTTTTGAGATGAATATTTTTATGACCCTTTCTAAAGGGTTTAGTGTGTGCGGTAGAAGCTTCATTTTGTATTTGTGAATGCATTTTAACCCTTTTCTAACACGGCCTTTCACAAGTGTTAGGGATTGCCTTCGCATTCTTAGGAGAAGTGCTTAAAAGGAAAAACGCATTCTTACTGTATCATGCATTGTTTACTGCCAGACCAAGTAAACAGGTTCATGGGTAGGTTTGCTACACCAATGTCAGATAAAAATAATGTAGTATCTACCTGTGCAGTACAATGGAGAACAGCTCTTTCCTCACTGCTTTATTATATTGTCTGAACATTCATCTTAAAGACTATATCTAATTGGAAGACAGCGTCCACTCCCCCCAAGTTCAAGCCCCCGCCCCGTTAAGGACTATATACAGGCTTTAAAGACCGACTGTTTTTTCCCATGTTTGCTCTGGAGCACATGCTAACAGATAGCTTAATGACAGAAACCATTTGAATTGGGTTTTTTTAAAAAAAAAAAAAAGCGCATTACCGGTGGAATCTCCTTCCTGGTCTCTGAACTGCCTGGGACTTCAAAAAGTTATTGTTAAAATTTTTAGGCAAGGGTAGTCTGAGTCTGCCACTTCATGCTGAGAGTACATTAGTAGACACAGTGCTTGTAAAATACGCTTTATTCATTAGGATTGTCATTTAGCTGTCGCATCTATGGAAAATAGTTATTTTCTAGGCCTTGCAGAAAGACCTTGTAAGTTTGGCTGTGTGTTTGTTTTCAGCTGGCATTTTTAAGTGTTTCCTTTTGCAGCTTGCTTTCTTTATATAAAGATGGGAGGAATCGTTGCAGCTCTGGGTTGAAGTGACTCGCTGCAAAAGTCCTATTAACCTTTTGGTCTGTGCGCTTTTGTTTCTGGTTTGCAGTAGTATTTCAGTTTATATTGCCATGATGTTTTGCACACATATCCCACTCCTAGTCCCCAAGTGGAGGAATGGTGGAGTTTGTCAGAGTATAGGCGGGGAGCCTTGATGTTATTTGTAAGGTTGGCTTTAAAAACAAAGACCCCGTTTTCTCTCAACCCAACATTATGCTGATTTGGAAAACTGTTCTTCCCTGAAAGAATTTTTCTTCTTTCTGTTTTCTATGGATGATTAACTTAAGATAAGTCAAAGTGATACTGACACACAATCTTTCTGCTTGACCAAATACACCAGAAATACAGCAATTAAAATTCACTTCTTAATGGAAAGTAGATGTTAATTATAGAAGTCTCTTGGGAATACTTAAAATGGAAAAGCAATCATGTTTACTCCTAGTTCAGGATAAAAAAATGTTTTATGGCACTTGCATGATGAGTTAAGCTCAGAATTGGCAACTCTTTCTCTCTTGAGGGCTGAATTATTCTTAATGTTTCTTAATCTTTGTTATACAAAAGAAATTACCGCACTGCTGTGGTATGGCAGCCATACCACAAAAGGCCAAAAAGAGTACGTATTGCTTGTTATAAATGTGGTGCTTGAGCACATCTATTAGTTTGCATAAGTTCTGATGAGGCAGACTTCTGCCTGCAACGGATTGCTCAGGACTGTTAACCACATGGATTCCCATATGAGCAGACTAATATGTTGCAGAGATGAAAACTGCTTTGAATTTGAGAGTCCATTGGTGTAAATAGTCAAAGCAGAAAATACTGTCATATAGACCAAGCTATTTCTAATATGTTCAGGGAAACAATATTGCAAGTAGTGATAGTTCTTGTGCACATTACAACATTGTGAAATGAGGATGCATTTTATGTTTAAAAAAAATGCAGAAGGCTAACCCAAAAATTGTGTGATGTGATTTGCGTTTTACAGGATCCCTTGTGAGAACCTTCACTCCTTTTTACTTTCTGGTGGAGCCAATGGACATTCTGTCAGTTCGCGGAGCTTCTGTTATAATGAACTGTTCAGCTTATTGTGAAACTTCTCCAAAAATTGAATGGAAAAAAGACGGGACTTTTCTAAACTTGGTGTCAGATGACCGTCGCCAGTTGCTACCAGATGGATCTTTATTAATAAACAGTGTGGTGCATTCCAAGCATAATAAACCTGATGAAGGATATTACCAATGTGTGGCAACCGTGGAAAGCCTGGGGACCATTGTCAGCAGAACAGCAAAGCTCACGGTAGCAGGTAAGTCTCTTTTTTTGTTGTTAAGTATAACTAACCGCATGATAATGTAGATGTATACTCTGCCCTTGCAAAAAGAGGAAGGCGCTTTCCAGGAAAGGAAAAGATCGTTTCATCACTTAGCAGTGAAACTGGGACTGTTCTCTTCCTACTAGCTGAAAGTTGTCATATATTCTATTCATCTAAGCGGCTTAATGTGTGGGTATTTTTCAGGAAATGCTGAAGATCAGGAAAACTGAAATGAATGGATTAAAACAAAGTGTCAGGTGCATGTAATCACAGTGAAGACTTACCACAGCTTAGAAGGGGGGAAAAAAGAGTAGGGTTCTACTTTCTTCGTGTATAAATACCCTTAAAAATAAGTTTCTCTGGCTGCTTATATGTTGAGATTTATCTGCCCTCTGTCATGAAACATTTAGGAAGCTCCTAAAAGCTAGTGATGTGTACAATCCCTAAAGAACTGGAAGAGTGGTGGAGAAAGCAGGGGTTTCGTATTTCTCTGTTTCTTGAGTATCAGGTGTGAACAAGGAAGTTTGAAAAGTAACAAACAATGAAAGGCTTAAAACTTTCTTGACAGACATTAAGAAGCCCAAGTCATAACCTCACCTTTGGTGTTTTGAGTAACCTTTAGATGTGACTTGGTAATAGCTTTTTATTTAGGGGGTAGAAAGCAGTAAGTAGGTTAAGTTTGCAGGTAAAAATAACGAATGTCACGGGGGGAAGTGATCTGTTTTCAGAATGTCATTTCCTTAGGGATCAGGAGCGTCAGACTGTGTAAGTGTTTTGTAAACTGTATGGCTGGAAGAGACTTATAATTATTTTGTAAGAGTTGAGGCTTCAAAAACCAACCAAAAAACGGTAAACTAAGGCAATGTAACTAGGAAAGAAGCCTATGAAGCAATTTTCTTTTGTTTCTCTAATGATGTTTGCCAGCCTTTTTCAAACAGTTATTTTCTTTGCTTAATAAATGGCTCAAGGTAATGAATTCTTTCTGACTAGTGCTACAGCATCTCCCAGAGCTGCTGCTTACTGTCATTTCTATTCTGATGTTGTTTCGATTAAGTTAGCTTGTAGCATTGTTGTGAAGCATCAGAAATGTCAGAAATAAAAAAAAATCGGGGATTTATAGCTTAAAGGAGTGACTTTCACTGTCTCTGAATGAGAAATACATTTCTAAGTTTGTTGGCAATGAGGACAATAAAAGCAGTTCTCTCACACTTACCTCAGGCAATTACCGCCTTCTTACATTGCTGCTGTCGTGATTAATTCTGCTGCTTTCCACATGAGATCATTCAGCATCTTGTTTCTGTTATCATTCTGGTCTATGTGATCATTAGGTAAGGTTAATGGGGTTAAAAATGGAGGTAATCCAAAATGTCTTCAAAATTTCCAGTTCAGTTTTCTTGTATCAATGTAGAAGATACTGTTTTAGTTGATAGTTTTAAAAATGATGAAATTTTAAAAGATCTCTCAGTATTTAAAAAAAAAAAAAACCAACCAACACCACCAAACAAAAAACCCAACCAAACAAAAACCCAACAATACAGTTTTGATGAGTCTTGTTTTCAAAAAATCTTTGCTAGAAAACTGAACAAATACAGTCTAACCCAAACCAATATGAATGTTTACCACACAAATAGTTGCCCCTTTGTCTCATGTTGGCCTAACAGCTGTATTAGAAGATTATTGATCAATTCCATGCACTAAAAATTGTAATTTTTTTGTTCAGAACTAGAGAAAATGCTCTTGACACGTGTTCTGCATTGCCTCATGCCATCCTTTTAAGTCGGAAACCTGCACAAGAGCATCCTCTGGCTGCAGTGTGCATAAGTTGTTCCGCTGCTCCAAAAGATTTGTCAAATGTAGGTGTGTGAAAACCTACTTACGAACTCAGTTAAGTGCCAAGAGCTGTGCAAGACTACAGAGAGTTTAATCCGTTAGTTGCGAGGAAGGGTGGCTTTGGAATAAGAGATGGAATATTTAAATTCTGGTTTAACTATATTGCTTTTCTTGACCTCATTTGGAAACTTTCAGGCTGTGGTAAGTGTGGGGATAGTTAGCATAGTAAGGTCTCCTTGGTCTCAAGATAATAGTGGGAGGCAGCTAATTCCCTTCTTAACTGAGCAGTGGTATGTTGAATTCATATGGTGTGTGTGAATGTTGTACTGCGATGCACCTGATCTCTTTAAAAGAGAATATTATGAAGCGTAGCTTGCATAGTTTTAACTGCTGCTTATTCATTAAATAAAATAACTTCATTGCCTGCAAATGACAAATTCTGGTGACTAATGTAGACCAGGGCAAAGGAAATCCAGTAAAACCATGCCCTGTTCCATCATATATATGAATGAATACAGGTTTTGAGTTTTTAGTCTTGTAACTGCACTGCTTTCCCTAACAGCCGATAGATAATGCTGAGCAATCTACCTGTAGTGAGTCTCGCATGAAGGTCTAAGAGGCTGATAAATTTTGATAAATTTCTCAAATTATTTAAAGGACTTTTTATATATTATAGTTTGACGGATCTAAAATTTTTGAACGTCAGAAACTGAAGCTCGTTTATTGCCATAGGATGACAGATACTGATAACGCAAGGTGTTGCAAGGTGACAGAGGGGCTTAGTCAACCGTTGTATGAAAAAATCAAACCAAAACACACACTCTCAATACCTGAGTGTGGACTGTTCAGACAGTGACTGAATGCTTTGTGTTAGAGACCTACTTTCTTGGTTTCTTGCTTCAATTTATGTTTTTGACACAGTGCTATAAACGTGTCACGGCAGGGGAAAATTGATGGTGGCGTGGATTGGCAAGGTTGTAGCGCGTTTGACAATGTGCTTTTAAAGAACCTTTTCCATATGTGATAATAGATGAGAAGCCTTTTACTCTTCAGGTTTTTTGAGGTGTGAGAATCAGTGTTTCTGTGGCACCTGAGACTCCTATAGAAATTGATCTTTACCTTCTTTAATCCAGTTTCTCATGTGACTTAAAAAGTCAGAAGTATTGCTAAAGTATTACATTACAAAGAACGCTTTCAAGTTACAGACTAATTGTGCTGATTTAAATTGTATGCTAGTGCACCTTGATAGTAAGTTGTTCACTGTTCTACCAGACTTCTAGTAGTAAATCTTTGATTTTTAGAAACTGTAAACTGTATCTCTTTTTCCTGTTAAGTGTGTGCTTCCACATTTTGGTTCCTTCTAGCAAATGAAGGTTGAGATTGTCATTGCCAGTATTTCTTCCTTCTTTACTTCCTCTTGCTGTGCAAACTTAAGCATGTTATCATGCTCTAAACTGCATTTGTGCAATAATTAATTTATTTTTAAAAGTGGTTTTGCTTGCTTTCTTTGAAACCAGAATGTGACCACACAAACATCAGGGTAGTGGAGGGAGATGGTATGGTGGTCCTATACTCCGTATAATATATAGGTTTTTGCCATTATTATGATGGATTTGAACTAGGGAAAGTCAAAGGAACTGCCTAATTTATGTAAAGCCACAACACTCTTTAATCAGTGCCTTACTACAGTATGTTTTTTTTAATTGGCTTTTGGAATGCAAATCTGTCTGTGATACTTCAGTACCAGTTAGATCTTAAGAAGGGTGAAGAGTTGGAATAGCTCTTACAAAACATGGATTAAAAAAAAATTAGAAAATGTTGGGGAACTGTGTCTGTAATTCATCTTGGAAAAATAAATTTGTATGTATTTGTAAAAGTATAATGATACTAGCTTAAAAATATTCCCAAGATGATCTGTTTTCCAGTCACTGCTTACTCCTACTTAGTTAAAGCTTTCCTAAAGCTTTTATTGAGAGAACAGATATACGAAGATCTAAAAGGTCTGAAGCGTGACGGTGGCACCGAGTTTCTTCATACAGATTTATCAGTTCTATATATCCATTTAAAGACTGTTCACTAAATTATTTATTTCACCTCTTGTCTTTTCCCCAAGTGAATCCATCTGTTTTTCTTCCTCTTCTTCCACTTATCTTTGCATTTGATAATACTTAGCTTTGAGCTTTATATATAACTTGCTTGGTGGTGATGAGGTAGCTGTATTGCTGCCATGATACTAACTTTAGGTATGTGCGAGTTTCATTAATTCAGAAAGCACTTGGTGATAACTTATAACCTTTTTTTTTCTCCCACCTCGATTAAATAATCTCCTTATATTATCATTTCTCATTTAAATATTCATAGAAATTTTTATTTTCAAACCTTCATTTTGTAATTACTTTCAGAAAAAGTACAGGCAAACCACTTCTGTTAAGAAATATTCCTGCCATGTAGTATCAAAATCTAAAAAGGTACAATAACCAGAAAAGGCAGGTTTGTATTTAGTAAAAACATAGTATTTCTTTCACAACCATCCAAAGACGTTACAGGTGCAGCACCGTCCAGAATAAGCGTTGTTTCTTCCTGAAAAGTAATTCTGAAAACTACCATGGTGAAGCTTCAAGTATTGTTTTGTGTTGAAATCGCAAATACTGGAACCTTGATAGACTTCTTGTTTTTTCCATTTACAACTAGTAATACTTGAGTGACTTGTGCGGGTTGAGGCGCATCTTGTACATACTTGAAGGAAGATTTGGAGTTTAATTCCAAGTATGCTCTAGCACTTCGCGCTCCTCAGCATGGTGTTCTCTGTAGTTCTCTGCTTTTCTGACCTGGATAAATCCTCCTCCTTCTGCTAGTTCATTCAGCTAATCATGTAGCTCGGACTCTCCTGGACTGCTGAAGCCTCTGGCTTTGCATCCTACTGCTGTGGCATGGCGGAGGGATTGTTGCAGTTTCATTAATAAAATTTGTCTTCGCTGTTTTTCTTTTCAGAACTTCACTTAAAACCTTTGTAGTAATATTTTTGTCTGTGAAATCAAGTATTTGAAGGCTAAATGTCAGAATGTGTTGACTATGCAATTACCTGTCCCTTTGTATACGGTATGGTCGTATCCACATGATAGGCAGTACAGAATCACTTTCATTCCTTCTGCTGCCCTGTCTCCAGCCATGTACAGAATCAAACTCGAGGGCCAGGAAAGGGGATAGGGTTGTGTGGTGAAAGAAACGCTCCATGATACTGCTCCCTCAGATCTTGTACAGCTTGGAAGATACCTAGCCCCTTTGTCAGGGGATTGCAAAAAGTGAAGATGATTCCTTAGTGAGTAGGAGACTTAAGACCAGAGGAGGAAGGCTGTGAACTGTATTCGCTAACGTGCTGCATAGCATTGCACAGAACCTCTCAATAATGAGGTTGTCAAGCCCTTGAGTTGTGCTTGACCGATGCAATTTACTTGATGTAATAAATCAGATGTAGAAAATGAACTTCACTTGAGAAATTGTTCCAATTTTTAGGTGACTAGATTGGCTTTTTAAGGTTTATTTGCATCTTGGATATATCTAGCTTTGGGCTTCCAAGCTGATGACTAGGAGAGCTGTCTGTATAACTGCCATTGAAATTATAGGAGGCCTGGATGAGCAGCTACTGTGGTATTTAATGTAATGTGGCTTGGAGGAATTGAGTTATGAGCCAGGAGATGCTGATGTCTAATCCTGCTTCTACTGCAGGCTCATTATACGGTCTCAAGAAGATCTCCATGCTTTGCCTTTTTCTCAATGGGCTAATAAAGAACTTCTCTTCAATAAATTTAGAGTATTACTTTTTATAATGTACCAAGATGCTGTAAATGAGTACGCTGAGAGAAGACCTTGTAGAATAAGTAATTTTGTGTCTGTTGCTGTTTTTGGATGATGTGCAGTAGGCAAAGTTGTGGCCAAGAAATGATTATCCAGGATGTTCCCTGAGCACAGCTTGTGGGAGAGAGGAGGACCTGGATGGATGTGTTCTTGCACTTAAAGCTAGATCTCTGCAAGGCACATCATCAAGGAGGTATGTTGTGGTTGTGAGAACTTAATTTCTGGTATGTTCTAGTATTTAGCTATTTAATATCAAAACCATTTATTTATGTATAAACAATGATGCATAGTTAAGAATTTTGCTCAAACATTAATTTGGGTTGAAACTCTATGTTTGCTTTTTGCCATAACTACTAAGAACTACATAAAAGTAGCCAGGTTGTACAGTTCTGGAATCGCACGTCTTCTGCAAAGTTTGCCTAACTTTGAAGATTACAACTGAACAGCGTTCTATTTCTTGCTGGACTCTGTGTGTGTCTGTGCCATCCTTAAAGGGTAAGAGGGAAGCTTAGTTCAGTGATCAAGCAGAACAGACTATGTGCATATACCAGCTCTTTGGAGATGCGGTTAGGTTAGAAATAACAGCACTTTTTTTACTCAGTATTGCGTATTTCCTTTAAAAGTGAGGGGAAAAAAATCTTGATCTGATCTTCATGAATAAAGAACTTTCTGTACCTCGGAATTGGAAAAAACCTAAGAACATAGCTACTTCAGTGGAGGGTACTTAGGAGCACTTAACCAGTAAAAGTAAGTGACACGGGTGATAAATTTTCCTTGCAAAAATACATTTTCTAGGGAAAAAAAATATCTGCATTTTTCATAAATGGGCTTAGATCAAAATGCATTTCTTGTCAATGACAAGTAAATGGGAAAGGTGGTTTTAACAAAACTGCAGTTTGTACAGTTTCTGTCAGCTGTTATTAAAAACATGAGAGTTTAGACATTTAAGACGATAAATGTTCTACCTTATATGTCATTCTAAATTCTTACAATCCACATTTGTCCAGTTAAGTAGGAAAAAAATCTATGTGAGCCCTTGGACTGATCTATATTAGTACTTGGACTGAAAGCAAAGGTCCAGATTCAGAACTATCATAAGTATTTTCAGTATAAGGTTAGGAAAAAAGAATTCATAGACTTTGTCATTTACTTTTTCTTTTTTTTTGAACAGTAACTGTATAAATTTGGGAGATGGGAACTGAAGCGACTGAAGTAATTTGTGATATTGAGTGCTTCAGTTTTGGGGTATGCAGCCTGAAAAGGTTTGCCTTTGAGAGACTGCTGGCGTACCGTCTATTTCCTTTCCTTCTTTCTTTCCAGCAAAACCCAAATAAATGCCAAAACAAAATGATGTTGATGTTTTACTCTGATCTTGAACGACTTGTATGCCTCTCGCATGGTATTAGAGAGTTAGGGTATAATTTTTCTTCCAAAATTTGGTTGAATTTAGTTCTTTTTAGGGGGTTTGGCAGGAGAGGACTTGGAATTGCTCATGGCTGAAATAATTCTTTTAAAATGAATCGGTAGCATTCTAATCAAACTAAAACTGTCTCGTTTCATATGTGAACTGAAAGTGGTGGAGAGATCAGCAGGGTATCAACGTAGTAACTTCTCTAGACTTAGGAAGGGAAGAAATGTTGCTTCTGATCCAGGATCTGTTCCCTCTTGGGTAGCAATTGGTTTGTCTCCCTTACTTTTGTGGTGTGCATGCTTCCTGTAATTCCTTGAGCCTGATTTCAAGTCCTTGTCTATCCAGTTAATTTGTCCTGCTTTTGAGAGTGCTGTGTTCTCTCCAGCAACTCATGTGAAAGCAGTATACCAAGTTATGATTTAATATCGTACAGCTTCTTGCCACATCCAAAGCAGACAGCTGTACAATTTGTCTGCGGCCGAATTGATTAAACCTGAGTGAAAGCCCACAGCAGGAGAAATTTAGACCTGCTTGTTTTTAAACTCTTCATTGATATCTAATGAGCAAGTTTTAGTCTAGGTGAAGAGATTCTAATTTCCTAGTTGTGTGATATTTAAACCACTGTTTCTATTTAAAAATGCAGGTTTTCTTAAGCTTTTGTGTTTAAAGTTTATTACACCTAATACCGAATAAAACCAAACAGCCTATTTTGACTAATCCTATCCCTGTCCCTAATTGCGTGGGTCAGTGAGCTAGTTAGAGCTTATTTGTGCTCATTGGAGGGTAACGAATCCCCTCTCCTGTAGCTATAGGAGAGGGGCACAAGTAGATCTGTAACACTTGTGCCCGAACTTTCTGCTTTAGTAACAATTTAATATTACTGTTCAGAAAAAACAAACTAGTATGTATTTTCTAGGATGGAGTTAACGTTTAGTGCAATGAGAGATCCCTTACTGAGCCCAGTCAGAAAAGGGGGGAGATGATTATGGATCCTTTTCTCAGATGGGTAGATGCAGGGAAAAAATCCAAATTGGTGAAACCTTACCAGCTATCCCATTTACGCGTAGTGGAAATCTCCTGTCTTGCTGCGATATCTTGTTTAAGATGGTAGTGGTTGCTAATCTTCTTGATTCTTAAACACACAGCACAGAAGTGTTTAAATCCTGTGGTCATTCATTAAGTTAAGATGTTCTTCATTCGGCATTATCTTAGGTGCAACATTCCATGTCCTTATAAACCAAAAAGATTAGGTTTTATCAGTTTACCAGTTTGCAGCTTAAACTGTTAAGTCTTGTAATTAGCAAAGAAGATATCCTTTGTGCGTTTGGTTAATGGACAAAGTTGTCTTTGTTAACGTACTTCAAAAATAATGTAAACTTACTGTAAATCATAAAAAAAAATTAAAGCTCTTTGCAGTATACATTCAAATCTTGACCTTTGGTTTTGAAAATATGGAAGGCAATATAGTTAATCTCTAGAGAAGCATGAATGCTGTGAAAGGGAGCTTCAGTGCCAAATTTCTAAAATCACTTGGGTTTATAGTAGACGATCTGTTGATGGGTGATTCTGGATGGTGGTACAAAAGTAGAAAGTGAGAGCATATTGATGATGCATCAACACCCCTAAAGAAGAGAGTTGGATGAACTTTGTTTAAAATAGCTTTCTCATTTGTTAATATTTTCACTCAAATACGTATTTTTCCTTATTTATGTTCTGCATGTCAGCACCAGCAAATCCCTTTTGTAGTTTTGTTTGACAAGTTTCCACATAGATTGCTCGCTAAATCCCAAACTGTCAGGCAAGTGATAGTTACATATGTAGCCTGTATTCTTAACTCACCGCACCTTCTAGTGTGGGATTCAACAAGACGGTTCAGCTTTAGCTAGTGTAAAAGTGAAGGGTCTCCATGTTGGCATTGTTCAGATTTTTGATCAACTGACTGTTGCATTTTGAAAATGATAAGAACTTGTACTATCACACCTACCCAAACGAAAGATGACACAAGCAGTAAGGGTAAGAAATATCATGGCAGAAGTGTGTGTATGATAAATTCTTTATTTTTTTTGTAACAGAAATTCAAGAGGAAGCTTAATGACACTGAAAAGGAAACAAAAATGGAGGAAAATTATTTTTAATACGGAAAAATTAAGTTATGAAACTTGCTATGGTTGATTTCAGTGAGGTTAGTTCTTGGTAACATTCTTAAAAGCGTAGGATGTGTCTCATCATTCACATAAGTACGCTAGAAATAAAAATGTTAAATTGTTTAAAAAAAAAACCCTGCAACTCCTACTTATTTGCATATATAAAGCCCTCTTTTTGGGGGGAGCATGGGGAAATGTCTCTAGATAATTTAGAGGTTTCTGTAAAGGTGTTGCTCTTCCTTCTCCGATAGCTTCTGAAGTCACATTCCTGGATTAAGTGCACCATCAGTCTGCTCTTTTGTGACTGTTATTAAATTGAACGCATGAAAAATAAAGCAAAGAAAGGCCTTATTATGGAGAGACCTTTGAAAAATTATCTCTGATATGATGAGCTTAATTGCTAGCAACTGTCCACGATTCAAGGGTCAGTGGTGTGATAATCCAGACTTTAGCTGTTTTTCTCCGGATCCCTTTGAGTGAACTAGTTTTGTCGAATAATTTGCTAGTTAGTCTCCTTTTAGTGTTTCTCTTCCTTTTTGCCATGCATCCTTGTTGTCTCTAGACATCATCTTTTTCAGCTAGATGTTTGTACCTATAGAAGTTCTTTCTCCTTTGTTTGTTTCCTGTTATGTCAGTCTTCAAGTACTCTATTTTTGAGGGGTTTCTTTGCTATTCATGGATTCTGAGTGTTTCTCTGAAACTGTTTAGGTTATTTCCGATCTCTAAATGTCTGTTGTCAGGTACCAGCTGTCTTTGTCACTGTCTATAGAGTTGCCTGCAAAAGTTTTTCTGATCTTTCCTTTCTTCCAGTTTCTTGATAAATTTATCATGACAGTCCTCTCTGTGCATTAATCTTCTTTGAATAGCTTGTTCACATGAGCTTTCGTAATTGATAGCCTCGCCTGGATCTAAAATTATTTAACCTGTCAAGCTCTTTTCTTTCACCAGAATACTCGGATCTTATTCTTCTTTTGTTATGGCTATTGATTTTGTTTGAGAGTAATTGTGAGCCTGTACTTTTTTTAGGCAGTCTATTGGTCAAGACCTGAGGTTTCTTAAACGATGAGGCAATCTGCATACCTTATCTTAAGGTCTTCTCTTAAAATCACAGTGCTTTCTTCATTGTCCTCGCTAGTAGAATGATCTTCAACAGTACCAAATAAATTATCCCGTAGTTTGCACCTCCTCAGTTCATTTTTCTGTGGTATTAGAAATGTCTACTTACCACGTTTCTCAGTGTGCGTATAGATCAAATTCATTGTGTCTACTGCAGCTTTTCCTGTCGCCTTGAACTGCTGCTATTGATGCTGGAGCTTTTCTGTTCTTTGACCCTTTAATTGCAAGTCCTGTCTCTGTTTTTAATGGTGCTATTGTTTCACCTACTCCATTAGCAGAATTTTTTTTTTCCTGTATTCCTGTGCCATTTCTTGCAGCACTTTCTGAGCCTGACCTTCCGCTGTGCCATGGACAAAACCCACCACCTCACTCCCCATTATGTTTATTGTAGTTTGTGGTTGTCATCAGTGACCTCTGAATTTTTGAAGATCTTCCTTGAATCACCTTTCTTGTTCCCGTTTCATTCCTGGAATAATTTATTGATCTTTTTTTGATATCACCCGACTAGAATTTGGATTTGTTTGTTTAGCCTCGGTCTGTTCGCTAGTCTTGTTGTCCTTGTTTTTCAACACTTTCAATACCTTATCAAAGATCAGTTCTTCGTTTCTGATCTCTTTTGTTTCCTCCAAAGGGTTTCTGAGCTACTTCCATCAAGGAAGGCTGGATTAACTTCTTGCTTAGCATTTCTTCCTTGTACATTATTAGGTTTTTTTTAAATACAGCTGAACCTTATTACTCTAGGGCTTTCCATTAGTGCTTCACTCCTAGCTTGAGCAGCTATACACATTCAGGTATCTTCATCAGAAATTCTGCCAGGACACATTCTGCAGTTGCAGAGCAATCTTGTTAAGAATGTGAGGTTGTCCGATTTTCGTTATTGTTGGTGACCTGCTGTTAAGCCTCGCCGCCTCGCCGCCTCGCCGCCTCGCCGCCTCGCCATGGCTATTGATTTTGTTTGAGAGTAATTGTGAGCCTGTACTTTTTTTAGGCAGTCTATTGGTCAAGACCTGAGGTTTCTTAAACGATGAGGCAATCTGCATACCTTATCTTAAGGTCTTCTCTTAAAATCACAGTGCTTTCTTCATTGTCCTCGCTAGTAGAATGATCTTCAACAGTACCAAATAAATTATCCCGTAGTTTGCACCTCCTCAGTTCATTTTTCTGTGGTATTAGAAATGTCTACTTACCACGTTTCTCAGTGTGCGTATAGATCAAATTCATTGTGTCTACTGCAGCTTTTCCTGTCGCCTTGAACTGCTGCTATTGATGCTGGAGCTTTTCTGTTCTTTGACCCTTTAATTGCAAGTCCTGTCTCTGTTTTTAATGGTGCTATTGTTTCACCTACTCCATTAGCAGAATTTTTTTTTTCCTGTATTCCTGTGCCATTTCTTGCAGCACTTTCTGAGCCTGACCTTCCGCTGTGCCATGGACAAAACCCACCACCTCACTCCCCATTATGTTTATTGTAGTTTGTGGTTGTCATCAGTGACCTCTGAATTTTTGAAGATCTTCCTTGAATCACCTTTCTTGTTCCCGTTTCATTCCTGGAATAATTTATTGATCTCTTTTTGATATCACCCGACTAGAATTTGGATTTGTTTGTTTAGCCTCGGTCTGTTCGCTAGTCTTGTTGTCCTTGTTTTTCAACACTTTCAATACGTTATCAAAGATCAGTTCTTCGTTTCTGATCTCTTTTGTTTCCTCCAAAGGGTTTCTGAGCTACTTCCATCAAGGAAGGCTGGATTAACTTCTTGCTTAGCATTTCTTCCTTGTACATTATTAGGTTTTTTTTAAATACAGCTGAACCTTATTACTCTAGGGCTTTCCATTAGTGCTTCACTCCTAGCTTGAGCAGCTATACACATTCAGGTATCTTCATCAGAAATTCTGCCAGGACACATTCTGCAGTTGCAGAGCAATCTTGTTAAGAATGTGAGGTTGTCCGATTTTCGTTATTGTTGGTGACCTGCTGTTAAAACGTACTTCCATAGCGCAGAAAGGACAAATATATTTGAGCAATCATAAATTAGTTTTCAATATTAAATTCCTCATGGTGGTAGCCTACTTAATTCTTTTTCTTCCAGGTCAAAGGTATTTGATATTCCAGTTTCTTTATTCTCCCTGTCTTTCATTTTGGAGTTACCAGGCACCAGACATTTGTCCCTTCTCAGAGCCGATTTTGTTCATAAACAAAGGTGTTTGGTAGAGGAATTTTCCTCTACTGCTTCTCCTGGAGCTGCAGCTAGTCAGGCTGTAAGCCTGGACCATCACTACAGACTTGGGATGTCACAAAGTATAGGAAGCATATGCTCAGCTGTTTCAGGGTTTTTTTGGTTAGGAACCCATACCCCAATTGATAAAATATCAGGATGTACGTAATGCCTGCTCTTTATTTCTTGGCCTGTACTTCGTTATTCCTGGGACTTCTGTCAAAGGTAGTGTTTGGCAAAGTGGCATCATAAAATTATTTCTAGATGTTTGACTTGCCTGTTACTCAATATTGTGCTGTCGGTCACGAGTCTAGTGGTTTCACCAGGATTATCTTACTGACTTTTTGTTCTCACTTCTTTTCATCAAGCTTTTGCGAGAGAAGCTCATGTGGGATTATTGTGTCCTGGTTTGGGTGTAAAGAGTTGTTCCAGGCTAAGCAAAGTTTCTTAAGAAGTCAGGATCTCTCTCTCTCTCTATTTGTTTCCGTTGATGGACTGAGTTCAACAGGAACTCTGAGCTTTCTGTGTCCTGGTTCAAAATCAGAATTGATCTGTAATACTCTATCAGATTTGATCACGGCAATTTGTGAGTTTTTTCTGACATCTACATGGCTGTGTTCTTACGCTGTTGTATTTCAGTTTGGGCTTCCAGGATACTAGGCTTTGCAAAGTCTACCATTGGTACCTAAAGGACAACTATATAAACACTTTTTGTTTAAAATAAATTCCGTGAGAAACTTTTTTGCCAGGTAAAACTTTAGAATCTTCTGATGTGTTTTTCTAGTCCAAACACCCTCTTAAGTTTTTGTATGTGTGGTTTCTTTGTTTTGTTTTGAATTTGTGGTTCTGTGGCAAAGCTTGGATCCAAGTCTGAGAGGGGATGGTGGCAACCTCAAATTTGTGTAATCTGACCCTGTGCTCCAGGGCATGATCAATTTTGCTCTAACTTTCCCTGTTAGATGTTTGTTTTGACAGATGTAATTCTGTTCCTCTTTGTACAATATTTTGTGCAATATTTTGCTCTCTCTCTCTCCATAGTTCTCTGTATGGCTTCCCCATATCATAGTGTCATAGGATAATCCAGCTTGGAAGGAGCCTCGGGAGATCTCTAGTTCAATCACCTGTTCAAAACAGCTCTGAGGTCATACCAGGTTACTCTGTATGTGTTAATTATATGCATATAGGTAGATACGTTAATGTGTGCATTACTGATACGTACAATGACATCCTCTCCCTTTTCCTCTGTTTCTTAATTCTGATCAAGGGATACCTTTTTAAATCAGTATATGCCATGTTAATTATGCTACCAAGTCTGTGTTTAAGAAAGTCAGAATTCTGACTATGTACTGAAATTTCTCATTCCTGTTGTGTATTCCGCATACTTCTGGCTTTAGTTTAGCCAACAAGGACGTTTGGTAGATTTTCCTCTCTTCATGTTATAATCCTAAGAATGCTCTCTCTCCCCTGGCTAGTTGTCTCCTGCCCACATTTTAGGCCATGTTGTATTCTCTCCTATCTAATTAGCCTAAGCAAGGGGAAAAAAATTATGTGGTAGTTCATGTTTCTCCTTTGTAGAAACGACTAGAAGCATCTGGCCTTATCTCAGTTCAGGTAATGCTGGACTTCTGTTCTCCATGAATGTTTTGTAATTATGAAGTCTAGTCTATTCGCTAGTGAGATTCATGAAATATGTCTTGTTAACAAAATTGTATTTTAGAACATGTTTCACACCTCTGCCAGTCAGACAAATGATGCCGAATAATGTTCAAGCAAAGGAGAAGAAAAGGAGCTGCGATAATTTAATGAAGTGTCCACAGATGGCTGGACTTATTAATTTTTTAACAGGGTTCGGGTGAGAAGCTGATGTGCTAACAAAATATGCAGCATCTTTAAGATCCGCTGCTTCAATGAAGGATAACAGATGTTGTAGCTATTTTAACAATAGGGTATCATGTTTCTATACTCCTTTACCTACTTGCATTGCTAAAATCCTCACACTTCCCAAGAGGCTATCTTAATAAAGTAGTAATAGAGCTGTGGATTTGTCATAAGCTCAAATTCAATGAGGCAAACAAGAATGGGGGAAAAATTAAAGTGTCTTAAATTATCAGCAGTTTGCGTAACCATTCACAGTCTCTGTGTTTGAACAGAACAGTTTAATGCAGAAGGATTGTAAGGTGAAAGCTGTAGGGTGGCAGCGTTTGTAGATGATACTGCTAAAGTTAGTTTAGACTTGGGTAAGTGATGAGAAACTTGTGTAAGAGTAATGTTGGGCAACAGGCTTTTCATAGCTGGTATACAGGACGTAATAGGTTGGGAAAAACTGTCAGCTACTCCTGTGTTTTACTTTTTCCCTACTGCAATAGAAATAATCAGGAAAAAAACAGGGAAAACATTTGCTGAGCGCATTCAGATGCCACAAAAAAGCCTGAAACCAGCTTTGGGAAACAGTTAATTGCACAAACATGTAATATGTGTGTGTCTTTAGAGCTATTTAATGCTTACCCGAAGTATTATGTTAAATTCCAGTCTGTCGAGTAGCAATAGAAGAGACTCAGGCGCATGACAAAAATGCTCACAAAGACTTGATCTGACAGGCTTGTGACCATGGAGTAAGAGTACACAACCCTGCCATGGGCAGGGAGAAAATGAATTCCTGTGCAGCCTTCCGTTGCCCTTGAGACGAGGAAGTTATTTTCTTTTCTTATTTTTGTTTGGCAGTCTTGATTTGGCAAGATTGACACCAAAAGGTTAGTAGGATTCTGAAAAGGATTAAATGTGTGTATGGTAATAGCATCCGTGTTAAATAAAATTAAGCATTTACAGTGACTGCTGACAGTCGGTATTTAGAGCAGAAAGCAAGTGTTTACTCTGAAGTTAGTTAGAACATTGTCATATGAGCGAGTTATTTAGTAATTGTTGATTATGGAAGGTTTTTTTCTTTCAGCCGCCTTGAAAATGATTGGCACTGACCATGGTTGCAGAGAGACTGCTGAACTGGATTAGCATCTGGCTCAGTGCAATGAATTCCTCCTCTTCTGGAAACCACGGGAGATGAAATACTGGCTCCATTGAAGGCAGCAGACTACAGCCAGAATTTTTACCATCTGTGTTTTCCAGGAGCATGGGAATTATTGCTCTTCTAGGCACATCTTTGCTTTTTCAGAAATCGAGACAATGGGCCACAAATCTCAGTAATGCTTAGACTGGGAATGCTGTCTGAATGGAACAAATTTGTGTTAAGTAGATTGTTCATTCACATTCCTACCATTGCTCTGGTCTTTTGATGAGGGGAGGGGAGAGACAAAAGAGAAGGAAAAAACAGGGACAGAGTTGACGCCCCCCCATTTCCCCCCGTTGCATTTTCCTAGCAGAAAATTTGAAGTTTGTGGTGCATCTAATTCCTATTGTATGCGTGTGAGAATCGCGCTGTTGTTTATCTGTTCTCCTACCAGTGTTTACAGAACATTCCAAGTGGAAAATCATCCTTCCTAAATTGAGTTTATTAAAAAGCATTCCTGCTAGGTCAGTAATATTTTCCTTCAGTGTCCCTAAAATCGATACATAATGTATTTGTGCTGCCACAGGATGATTAATGTATGTACAAACATGAAAAAATTATCTTTAATATCAGAGCCCCAAAGTATCATTTATCATTATGTTCATTTAGCAAAAAATGGGGTAATATCTTCAACTGAATGTCTTGCAACATATGGGTGAAGAGTGGGTGCTGCTTGCTCATCAGAAACGTAACTAATTTTCATTAGATGTTCTTGCATAGTCTTTTTGATTGAAGTGATCAGGAAATACAAACCACTGAGAAGTATAATTTTTTTTTAAATTCAACTTTAAAAAATAGTTTTAAATGCGTAGTTTAAATAGACTGAGTTCACTTACATGGTAATGCATTTGAAGTTATTATAGAAAGTTAAGGAGATGCAGGCTTACGAGTTGATCAGTTCATATTTTGAAGAGGAAAAGAGAAGCTCTGTAATGGAAAGGCTCTGGACTAGTAGATGAAAGGGTATTTTCTCATAGTATATTGCTGCAGGAGGTATGCCAGCACTCTGGGACCTGTTACTGTGTTTATAAACAGGTCTCAGAATTAATAGTAATTAGGGCTTATATTCAGAGCGCCTTTTGTAATACATCATTATTGTTTTGTGGTTGTCTGTTGGCTAAAGCAAAAGGGCCCTCCTCCACAATAGAGGCTTTTAAGCAGTGCAAATTGCAAATAATCGTAGAATAAGAGAAAATTACTCTTTAGGACAAAATTTTAGCCTAGGTTAAAATACACATTTTAAAAACACAGAGAACTATGATCAGATAAAGGTTTTACTAGCATTTAAGATGACCTGGAAAATGAACTGTAATTTCATTGCTAGTGAGTAATGAAACCACCTCAAACAACACTTATTTAACCTTAATGGAGCACCTGCACACAACAGCATATACAATGCCTGTCTTGTCCAAAAAGTGAATAGTACTAGTAAGGGATTTAAATTAAAGCATAGTTGAGCTTTATGTTAGAAATTGCAGGGCTTTAGTCCTCCAATAACATTCTGACTTGTGCTATAAGTTGCCGATATAATGATTGTACGAGTGGTAGTTGTACAGGGTAAAGAGATTGCAACAGCTGAGGTGAAAACAGAAGTCACAGTGCTCATCTGACGAAACGAGGAGGTCCAGGACTCCCTTCCAGGCTGGTGAAAGAATTGGCTTAATATATGCAGGTCTCTTAATAAAGATTTCTAATGAATTGTGAATTCAGGGGCTAGTACATTCTTCTTGAAGAATAACTGATGTAGAATGTGTGTCCAAAAAGGCAGGGGGTGATCATAGACCAATTAGTCTGATCCCAACACTGTGTCCTTTTTAAAGGGATTTTGAAGGCAAGGGCAATTAAGACAGAGGAAAAGGAAAGAAGGCTAAACTGGAACATGACTTCTGCCCGTGGTTTGCATCTGAGTTTCTTGATGAAACAATTGATGTCTTAGAGCACTACAGTACGATGGGCAGGCCGTAACACAGCCTTTTGATACGCTGTCCCGTTAGAAATTATTAAAGGTCAAAATGATAGAAATTTAAATGAGAATATTGAGATTGATAAGAATCTGAGGTAATTATGAAAATTCAATGGGTTATATTGAGAGGGAGATTTTCTGAATGGAAAGATGCTTCAGAGACTAGAGTTTAGAAAGATCATGTTTAACATCTTCATCGGTCATTTTGCTGTAAGAACAAAGTATATACCTACAAAATTAGCAAGTGTGACAAATTTGGGAGACCTTGTTACTCTTGCTGTGGCCTCGATGGCTTTATAGGAAGAATTAAATGATGGTATGGCCTGGATAATCGCGAAACTTATTAGCAGAGTGTGCAAAGTCACGCAGATACAGCAACATTCGTGGTATTGTACTAAGTTGGGGCAGAGGGACTGGTGATTTTACGAGAAAAAAGGCGTCTAGATGGTGGATTATACGATTGACTGTAACCTGCAGCGTGCAGAGAGCTAATGTGATTGTTAAATCTTTTGGGGAGATCTTTTCAATAGATACAGAGAAGCAATTTTGTTATGTTTACGTGGATGTCTGTGATCTTAAATTACAATAGGCATTTCAATTTGTCTGTTGTCTCTGTCGTTCTGCCAGTGGTGCATGGTGGCAGAGTAAGAGGTATATCAGTTGAAGCAAAAGAGGTTCTGACTGGATTTAAGGAGGAAGTTCTTCACTGTGAAGACAGTCAGGTGGTAGAACAGGTTGCCCAAGAGGTGGTGCAGTCTCCATCCATGGGGATTTTCAAGATCTGACTGAACAAATCGCTGAGTAACCCCCTCTGACCTCGTAGCTGACTCTGCTCTGACTAGGTCCCTTCCTACCCAAATGATTCTGCGATTCTGAATCTTTAAAGATGGATAGGATGGTTAGGGGAATGAGGAAAAGACGCTAAAGGTTGTAGCTTCGTTAACTAAGCAGAAGGAAAGTTGAAAGAAGCTATGATTTTTATTCATGTGAACACCTTAGAGGGAGGAGTAATGGATAAATATCAAAGATGCAAAATAATTAATACCAAAATAAGGTCATGATCAAAGGACTAGAAGTTGGTTGTAAACACACTGGGTGGGGGGAACGGACTAGAAACATTCTTCTCAGAGGAATGAAGTTATGGAAGGAGCCTCCGGATAGAACTCCAAGAGTGGTGAAGTATGTAATAGTTGGAGATGGACCTATACAAGGTTATGGAAGGAATTTGGGACCTGGACAAGCTCGAGAAGTGGGCCTGTGTGAACCTCATGAGGTTTAACAAGGCCAAGTGCAAGGTCCTGCACCTGGGTCAGGGCAACCCCTGGTATCAATACAGGTTGGGGGATGAAGGGATGGAGAGCAGCCCTGCCGAGAAGGACTTGGGGGTACTGGTGGATGAAAAGCTGGACATGAGCCGGCAATGTGCACTCGCAGCCCAGAAGGCCAATCGTATCCTGGGCTGCATCCAAGGCAGCGTGGCCAGCAGGTCGAGGGAGGGGATTCTGCCC
>NW_008795250.1:2387201-2434142 GCF_000699145.1 Aptenodytes forsteri | reverse complement strand
GTGGTGGATGCCCCATCCCTGGAAACGTTCAAGGTCAGGTTGGACGGGGCTCTGAGCAACCTGACCTAGTTGAAGATGTCCCTGCCCACGGCAGGGGGGTTGGACTAGATGACCTTTAGAGGTCCCTTCCAACCCAAAATATTCTGTGATTCCATGAATTACTTGACAAAACAGAAGTGTGTGTGTTAGAAATGTAATGTGTTAGAATTCAGTCCAGCTATTCTGAAGGACTGGGAAGATCTCTGGTTTTGTACTCCCTCCCCAATTATAGACATGTTTTACACTGAGTTTGTTTTCTTTCTATAGCATTAGAGGTTAGCCACAACTAGAGAGCAGGTATGCTGCTGCTTCTCATTGCATTAACATTTTTGATCTCTCACATGGTGGCACATGATAGTTTGTGGATTTTGGTCTTTTACTATAGGTCTTACATTTAATATAGGATGTGAAGATGGTGTTTTGTGGGTTTGCTCGAAGAAATCTCTTATGTGCTTGGCTTTGATTGCAGAGCACCGGAGTTGGTGCCGTTGGCCTGGTTCAGACTTATTTTTTCTATGGGAGAAATACATATAAAAGTTTTATGAAAGGTATGTATTAAAATTTGTACTTTAAGTGGGTGCTAATAATGAATAATTCTACAGTCCAAGTAAAGAAGTTTTTCATTCAAGTGAGAAAAGCCTGAACATCAGATGTTGCTTCTTGCTGCTGCTCCAAAGATTTCTAAAAAAAAAAATTGGAGAGCAAAGATCAGACAGTTTAAAAGACAAACAAACAAAAAACCTGTGGGATTTTCCTGAAGGTAAATAGGGATTCAAGCTGGAAATGGTAGAAAGTATCATTTAACTAAAGAAATGCATGTTATAGATTCTTTCTTGGGCAGTGGAATATAGTGAATATGGACAGAGAAAACTACGTGAGATGGAATTCCAGCACCAGTATATGACTGATAAGCAGCTTGTGGTAATATACTTCTCTAGAAAGTTGAGGCACAAGAGGTAGATAACTCATCCATTCCTTTGCCGTCCCTTCACATTGAAGAGCCATGCGGTATTTTTCATCCGTGGGTATTTTGTATACTTCAGCATCAAGGTGAAGTCCCTGCTCTGAGTGGTTGTTTATTATCCCTTTTTAAAAGAAGAAAGAATTGCAAAGCACTGAACTAGGTATTTACAAAATAAATTTTAAAAATCTAGACAAGATTGGTCATATTACTGTTAAATTCTCAGTGCATTCTTGATAGATATGTGTTAAGTGAGACTTGTAAAAATATTGGGTTGACCTGTTTGGAAATGAGTTGAGTATTTAAAACAATGTAAAAGAATCATCTTCACAAGAGATAAATGAGAATTTTTCCTGTTAGGTCAAACTTTTGAAAATAGAAGATAATGGATAAGAGATTTCACCCTTAGGCTTGCTAGAAGAGGAAAAGGTGAGAGCTGACCTAAACTGTCACAGCCTCTTTCATGTATAATCATGACTGTGAGGTATCACCTGTGAAGAGAGTTTGTGTTTGTGTTTTCTGATCCTGGGGTCTTGGCTGTGTGCAGTAGCATTGAATTAGAGGTTACCAGAGCCTACTGCTTCCCAGCAGGCTCCATTCTCATGCTTGAATAATTGTACTAGGATGGTTTAATTTGTGCAACCCGGAGTCCCACTTTCCATCTTTTATATTGAAGGCACGCAGTGTACTGACTTTAAAGAAAAAAAAAAATCATAATATGTATTTGAAGCTGTGCGCTATTGAGAGGGAAAGGTAAGATGAGATGTCAAGAGTACTGACAGGCTGTTTCTATGACAATATTAAGTGCAAGCATAAAAAAGAATGAAGATTTTACTTTGAGACTGTTACTGTGGCAAGCAAGCTGTGCCTTGCCCCATGTCAGTGTTACCTGCACAACCATCTCTGTGCAATGCAAAAGGGAGAGCTGATAATATAGCTAACCACCATGGAAAATGGAGAGTGAGGAGGCTTTTCTTCTTCTTCCTGGCCCATGCTTTGTCCTCTTTCTTCCCCCATACTGTATTCTGTTGCCTTTATTGAACCATTTGTTTACACCAATAGTGGTGGACAGGGTATTTCTGTTGGAAGATCTGAAACTTCCCTGTTATGGGAAGTTGTTGTGCAAAATACTTGTGGTGGGTTGACCTTGGCTGGCTGCTGGCTGCCCACCCAGCTGCTCTCTCACTCTGCTCCTCGACAGGATGAAGGGGGAGAAAAGAAGATGAAAAAGTTTGTGGGTCAAGACAGGGAGATCGCTCACCAGTTATTGCAACGGGCAAAACAACCTTGACTTGGGGAAAATTAATTTAATTTCTTGCCAGTTAGAATAAAGTTGAGTGGTAGGAAAATAAAAACTAAAACATCTCCCCCCGCCCTCTTCCCATTTCCCAGGCTCAACTTCATGCCTTCATTCCCCGTTCTTCTGCCTCCTGCTCCACCCTGGTCTCCCCAGGGCAGCACCCAGAGCTGCTCTTCCTCTTCTCCTTCTGCTCTGACCTGGCTGTTGCAGGGCTGTCTCTCACGCTTTCCTCATGCAGCAGTTTTCCCCTTTCTTGGGATACGCTTTCACAGAGGTGCCGCCAGCTTTGCTGGCTGGCCCAGCAGTGGGGCTGCTGTGGAAACGGCTGGAACAAGCCCCAACCGTGTCTGGCACGGGGAGTCCCCAGTCTCTTCTCACAGAGGCCACCCTGGCAGCTCCCCCACTGCCAGCACCGGGACACGGCCACCCAAAAGAAACCTGAAGCCATTCAGTGGTCTTCGGGTGTTTCTGGAGAGCTTTTTTACTCAGAAGGTGACACATTTGTTGTGCAGCGCTGCTGGGTCAGCGTGGCAGCGGTACCTTTGTGTTATGCTGTGGAGAAACTTAGTTCTCAGGTACGCTAACATGAGAAAGTTAAATATTTGCATATGAATAAATGCAATTTTTACCTTATGGTGCTATACGTAAGGCGCTTTGTAGCAGAAGTCTTCAAAAGGAAATCACGTTTCCATTGAATTTCAGTGAGATTTGGTCCTTTAACAGCCTCAGGCTCCTTTTCATGGTCTAGTTAAATTACTGTGAAGCTAAACCTTTACTTAGACATGGTTGGTGACGAAGTTGTAGAAAACTTTTTTGGCTTAAGTTCTTAACTTCTAATCTTAAGATAAGAAATCTTCTAAGTTGACAAGGAGAAAAACCCTCGTAAGTAGTCCTGTAGGCGGTAAATTAAGATGTCGTGTAGGCTGTAAACTTGAGAGTGGAAGGCATACAAGAAGCCTTCTCCTCTCCTTGTTACTGTCTCCTGAGTGAGTACTAGAGGGCATCTGTGTTCTACTGCAAGTGAATCAGTGGCTCTTACAGAATATGGTTCTAACTGTATTTAGTCACACGTACCAGGCAGAGACACTATCTTGATTTTTGCCACTTTTCTGCTACGTACTCCTTAAGGATAGCAGCAACACTGGAGAAGTGAGCAGAGGTTACCTGCATGTCTCGTCCCAGTTCTGAGGACTCCAAAGACTTCTGTTTTGTTGTCGACATTTGCTTGTTTCTAAAACTACTTTTGTTTTTAAATCAGTACTTTTGTTATTGGTTTTATTTGCCCTTACAGCAGCTGTACTTAGCATTGTGCTATCAAGTGTTAAGATTTTGAAAGAGTTGGAGAGCAGCTTAATTTTTTTTTTAAACCAGGTTCATGAATCTTGACTTGATGACACCAGAGCTTTGAAGTCCTTCAGAATACCTCTAATTTTTTATTTTTCTAACTTTTCTATTTTGTATTTGCAGGTCTTCCCAGGTTCATCAGTCAGCCAGAATCATCATCTGTCTATAAAGGAAACAGTGCAATCCTTAACTGTGAAGTCAATGTTGACCTTGCACCGTTTGTGAGGTGGGAGCAGGATCGTCAGCCGCTCTTCCTGGATGATCGTGTTTTTAAATTAACAAGTGGAGCGCTAATTATTAGCAATGCTACTGATACGGATGGAGGACTCTATCGCTGCATCATTGAAAGTGGTGGGACCCCCAAATACAGCGATGAAGCAGAGCTCAAAATTCTTCCAGGTATTAATCTGGTTTTCTTTTAAAAAATTAATAATTAAAACATTAGTCAAGCAATAGGGGAAAAAACCTAACAAGAATACTTACAAAGGGGAACACGTGAGAATCTGCTCTGTTGCATTTTTGTGTATTTTAAGTGGAACTAAGTGTAATGTGTGGTGTGGAAGCTGGTGATTGGGTTTTTTTTGGTTTTGGGTTTTTTTTCTGTGTAGCTTAAAATGAGTGCAGGCACTTAAGCTAAAGGATTTTGGCCCTTGGGAAGACTAACCTGTATCTTGCAGTTGGGAAACGGAAAAGCAAAATCAGTTATCAGTGACTGAGCTCTTTGCAGTGGCTGGAGATAGGCCGGAGACATGTATATACTTTTTTGCCATATTTAATGGTTTAGTTTTTAAGGGCGTGTTGGGAAAGAATTCTTTTTAAAAGTCACTAGTAATACACTTCCATTCTGACATGTTACAAAGAGGGAATTGACTGTTTTTTTTCTTTGAGTATAAACGCTTGGGGATTTCTAAGTTTCTCAGGCTTGAATCCCATGTTTAAAATACTGTTGAAGTTTCCAAAAGAAATTGGTGCTTAGTCCATCGCTCTTGGGATGCTTAAGCTGAGGCACTTTTAATTGTTCTGATATTTAGGAAGTTCTCATTCTTTAAACATTGGACCCTTTTGGGAAGTCTCCAGACCCCAAAAAGGGGGGACGACTTTTTATTTTGAAAGGTTTAGCTATGCCTGTTGTGCTGAAATGCTTAGGGTTTTTTATAAGAACAAAAATCAAGTCCTGATGTAAGCTGTTTCTAGTTTAGTGTGTTCTGTTTTGAATGACGCTATTGCACAGAGCTGTGTGTCACCAGATGTTCTAACACAAAGTTTTGAAAATTGACCAAGAATAAGACAGGAATGTGAATCGCGCTTTCCCAAACTAGGGAAATATGGGTTGTGTTTTGTATGGGTTTTCTTAATTACTTCCAGAACTTCATGCTGCCTCTTCTGAATTAGTCTTCATGTTGGAATTCTGATTCAGTTTTTACTGCTTGGAGAACTGCCAGAGAGGCTTGCTAAATTTCCATCTTCGGAGGTTTTCAGGGCTAGGCTGGGCAATGTCATGGTTGGCCTGACCTAGTGTTGGCAACAGGTGGACTTCAAGCAGGCAGTTGCACTAGGCATCTTCAGAGGTCCCTTTCAATAAATATGTCTGTTTCTCATGACTATGTCACTTTTCTACTTAAAATGCTAAAATGTACTTTAAAATACCCCAATTTTACAATTGCAACCTTCCCTCTTTTAAAATTGAGGTGTTTGCTAGGCTTTGGAAATTAATCATGCTTAAAGTAAGAATTTGTTTTAGTAAGTTCTTTAGACTTTCTGAAAAGAAAGGCTTATCTCTTCTTCAACTAAGGATACAGTTTTTGAAAAGGAGCACTTTTGGAAAAGATGCTTAATTTAATTATTTTAGTTTGTTTTGCCTTCATGTTTCTATAGTCCCTCAAATGAAGGCTTAAGACTTTTCTGATTTTTTGGCCTTTGAAGATTTCCTGATAAACTTCCATATTGTGTTGATTGTTTGGTCTGAGATCTGTCTGAAAGAAGGATTTGAATTAATCTGCTCTTCATGCGTTTTATTCCATTGTTAAATTGTTATCTGATGTGTGCCTGACAGCAACCCCACTGCTCTGCTTCTAAATCTTTGAAATACACCCAACGCGCACTTGCATCACACAGATTTGCATCCGTGGACAGTGTTCTACTTTTTCTGATAGTGAGCTTCCTTAGAGCGTTCAGTCTGCCTTTCATCTGCCACTGAGCAAGCAGGAGGATACGTTTCTGAGCTCTGCTTATTGATAGCAGGTGCTTTCAAATACAGGGATGCAAGGGGGAAAAAAAAATCACTTAATTTTTGAATCCAGTTTCCGCTAACCTGAGAACTGAACTCCTTTTTGAGAGCTGGGAGCATTAATGAGTTCTGTCTCCAGTGAATCATACCGACTCCTCTCCCTAGTGTAGTGATTGCTTGCTGGCAATCTGTTGTATCCATTTTTTGCAACTTGGCTTGCTCCCTGTGCCACTGCAGGTCACTCTCACTGCGTTACCCGCCTGTTCACACGTGGTCTTATTTCTGGAGCAAGCAGACTGGTTCCCTCTAACAGGGAACGTGGGCAGTGCTGCTATGATAGTTTGTGCGTGGGCCTGAGACAGATGGTGTGATCCAGGATCGCTCTAAGTTTGGCTCCCTCTGCCTGGGACGATTCTGAAACATGATTTCCATCGGGCCTGGTTCTCTTGAATACCCGGGCAACCTCATCGTGTTATACCTTGGAGCACGTGCATGCCCTTAGCGTAGTGCTGTTAAATGCTCGGTTATTATTTTTAGCACTTTGAGCTGAAGAACACCAAAACCAAGAACTTTCAGAAGCTCCTGCGAGTATCGCATAGGTCCCAGGTGAGGCAGGGGCCAAATACTGTGTGTGATAGGCACAGAATGGGCTTCAGTGAGCAAAAGTAGTGTAGGTACAGAATAGTCTGCCCCCCTCGAGGGGGCCAAAAATAGCTTGTCCAATTCTGGAGCTTCCTTGTCATCAAACTTGTAAGCGCACATCTGAGTATCGAGAATACAGCAATTAATGCAGCATAAACACTGGGGGTTTTGAGCAGTTGGCAGAAAGAGTTACGATAACTAACACAGCAGAAATGCTGTAGCTGGTGTGTAGGAACTCATTTACTCTAGTGATGGTGCAAGGCACATGCTGAAGTTCCTGCAGGGACAAAGGGTACAAACTGCATCTTCTGTCCAGGAGTTACTGATGAATTGGTTACAGTTCTAGTTAAAATTGGTTTTTAGAACCTTTTTCCTAAGGTTACATTTTGAAGAGTTATGGATATTTTTAGGAAAGTAGAAAAATAGCCTTTTGTTCTGCATACGTATTTGTGGTAGTTTAGTTCAGAGTAGACTGCAGGACAGCTGTTATTGGTGGGTATGTTTTCAGTTCTCACAGTCAAAGTGGCCTTTTCCTGTAGTAAAAGACTGAGTAAACAGGCACTTTGCTTGTGCTTGTTCTTAAGGGGGGTAGAAAAAAGAAACAAACCCCTCTCCAGCCCAATTCAAAGCAAACCCAAAACTAACTCGGAGGGTTCACCATTTCCGTAAGGATGGAAAACCATGGTGGATTTTTTTTCTTAGTATAAATCTTGTGTTACTTCAGCGTGCAAATTCTCTAGTTATTTCGCTTAGGGTTGACTCTCTACTGCAGTAATTTCATTTTCTAGTGCATAAAAGCACTTTCTCAGGCAGCTTGAAGTCAGGTGATTGCCCGAGGTTGGCTGGACAAAGTCAAACCTGTACCTTTCTTTACTAAATCTCTACTAGCTGGTGGAGTTTCCAGCTTCGGGGCTGTAGCTTTTAGCTGAAATTGTTTCCCAGGGAGTTTGAGGAGTCAGAATCCCAGCAGTGGCAAATCAGTTTGCATGTCTGGAGGAAACGGTAAAGAGCTGTTCACGTGGGAGGCTGGGAGAGTCTCAGAGAAAACCGTTTATGTAGGTAAGATGATGATTCAGTCCTGTGAAGATGCAGGAAAGAAATTAGATGTTTCATTTGTTCTTTTTACTATGATCATCTTCTGATTCTGCATCTGGTAACAACTTTGTCATTTACAAAATATTTGCAGATCCCGAGGTGCCACAGAACTTGATGTTTGTGAGGCAGCCCTCTTCGCTTACTAAAGTTACTGGGCAAAGTGCAGTTTTTCCATGTGTTGCCGTAGGATTTCCAACTCCATATATCAGGTGGACGAGAAATGAAGAAGAGCTTATCACAGAAGGGTGAGTAATGGCTAACATGTTTTTTTATATAATGGTAGGAATCCAGCCAGAGTTACGATTTTAGATGAGAGCACAATTTGCTTTCCACTTAATTTTAAACCAGGAGAACAGAAGCTAGTTTTCAAATGCTGGAGGGCTTCTAGAGCGAGTGTTATGACAAGTAAGGTAGTTCTTGAGACTCGTGGAACAATCTCATAGTATTTTTCTTTCTGAAACCAAGAAATCTTACTTGAAGCAGGAAGGTTATTAAGAGTATATTACTTTTAGATTGCCACTGGAGTGAAAGAAGCAATTAAGGGAATAAAGACTCTGCTGAAAAGCTAAGACTTTCATGTTGGCATGTTATGGTGTGAAGCCCTGCACTCGCATTACTGTTTCTGCTATGAAGATGTCTGGTATGCGTCTAAACGTTCCATAAGAATTTAAGAATAAGTGTTTAAAGCAGAACGTCATAATTTCTCATTAAAACAGAATATTAAAATGTTAGGCATGATTAAAAAAAATTGTGGGCTTTCAGGAATGCATTAAGTGAAAACTACTCTATTACACATTGTCATTGCTGGTGTATTCATTCAAAATAACATGGTAGAAAATACGTATAAAAAAAGAACAAATCTTGTCAAGAAAAGTAGAACAAGGAAATTACAAACAGATACTTGAATGTTCTCAACATCCCTCAAAGTCGATGGTGAGATTAACGTGGAAACAAGTTAATCGTGAAACAACGAGGGGTAAAGTTACATGGTGGCATGGCTGATACGGAAAGCAGCTTAAGGGATATGCAAGTCTTTCTGCAGTACCAACGATAGTAATATATCTCTTTTCTGTGTCAACTCTTAAATTAAAAAATCCAGGGCTCGTAATTTGAACTGTCTTTATCTGGAAAATACAAGCTTCTGTGGGCAGTGACTAACAGTTCTAATACCGCTGAGAAATTGTGTTGATGTCAATGTGATGGCACATGATTTAGATTCATTTTTTGTAAATAGAAGAAATCATTCACGTATGAAGGATGGTACAGACTCATTAGAATTGCACAATCAAATGTGATGAAATGCCAGAATAAATGTGCCTGGTAAAATCTTAATTTGCTTTTCTTGTATGTAAATGATGTCATGGTCATATTTTTATAAATTTTTCCTGGCCCAAATTTTTCCCGGCCCCCCCCCCCCCCGTTATGTCACATCAGTGCACAAGGAGGTTAAAGCTCACTTACTAAAGAGCTCTCCCTTTTTATTTTCTTCTCCTTTTTTTGATACAGAGCCCAAACTTTCAAATCCTGCTCTTAATACAGTGCTGTTAATTCCCTATGAGCTTTTCTATGCAGGTTGTCGTGATAACTTCTGAGGGTGTCACAAATATTTCTTTATTTTCAAAATTCAGAGTGAGAATTATTGGAGAGCTGAGGCATAAAATTAGTAAAAATATTTGATCTTTATACGTGCACAATTTGAACCACGTATGACCTGATATTTCAGAATATTTAGCATTAGTTTTTAGCATTATGTCCCTTTGTTACACGAACGGATTCCAGCTGACTTCTGCTGCAAGTACAAATCCCTCTGCGAACTGTGTGTCAAGCTGTCGGCATGGGCAGTCAGAATAGCGCTGCCCCTGTGCTGTCACCAGCTCTTTGCTTGAAAGCCACTTTTTCTTGAGCGTCTGTCCATCATCACGTTTACACTGAGTGGCAAGGCAGGAGCCACAAGGCTGCCAGTTTTCCCAAACACAGTTTTACTAAACACTTCTCTATTCCTGCAACAAATGAGCTATGGAAGTTCTCTGCCAAGGCCAAGGAAAGCCTCTCGCCAATCTGAAAGCTGCCGGTGCCTCTATGTTCTTGGAATCCTCTGGTTGTCGCATCCTCTGGATATGCATGCACTGAGGATGATAAAGTTGAAAAGACAAAGAAATATTCCTCTTCCATTTGAAATAAATGTTTTCTTCTGCTCAAAGATGGAACCAAAAAGGAGTAAATAAGGGGTTTGAACAATGAAAATTGTATTTCTTTTGACTTCCTGTTACTTACAGAAACTTTCTGGTCTGGCTGAAGATGAGGGAGTAAAGTTACCTTGCTCATGAAATTGATTTTTTTTAATTTTTTTTTTTCTTGTTACAACACTTAGCTTTTTTTTTTTTTTTCTTAGTGAAATGCGTGCTCTTTTTAGAGTTTACTTTTAAGGTAGGTAAAGGAGAAAATTTTTTTTTTCCACTCCGTAGGAGTAAGCTTCCTTCATTGTTCGTTAAAGTGATCAAACTGTGCCAAAACTCTTAGGTCTGCTACTCACGACTGTGGCTTAACAGAGAAGAGATTCAAGCAGCAGACAACAAAAAGTTCTTAAACGCCATTTACCTCGACAGCCGTCGTATTATTCTTTTGAATAGAATAACTGGAAAATCTCTAGAACTAAAAATTAAGATTCTTTGTTGGAGTAAAGCCTGCGGTTAGACTGCTGCAAAATAGGTGCCTTACCTTGTTATGCATAGTCTGTTAATTTAATTACAAATTAAATCACATTTAAGTTGTATTAACATCCCCTTTTGATGTAAAAGTAAGACTTTTCTTATTAGCATGGCTTTTCTTTATCCCAAGAAAAAACTGATCCTTTTCATCTGGAAAGGTTTTAATGTACCTGCTGCCTGGGAAAAGCTCTTAAATCATGGGGCTTGTCTATACACACTTACAGACACTTGTATACATACGTATAGGTG
Organism: Aptenodytes forsteri; assembly: GCF_000699145.1. Lineage (NCBI taxonomy): Eukaryota > Metazoa > Chordata > Aves > Sphenisciformes > Spheniscidae > Aptenodytes > Aptenodytes forsteri. The sequence continues at coordinate 2,423,577 of NW_008795250.1, read as the reverse complement.
TGTATACATACATGTATATACATATATTGATACACGTCTCTCTGTGTGTGTATGTATGGGGCTAGGAAACAAAACTCAGATAGCATGGTCAGGGATGTCCCTAATTTTTACCCCTTGTTAAATGGTTTGGGCACGCAACCTTATTTTTACTCTTTGTCTTTTTAACTGTGGCAATTAATCTAATACAAAATTAAATGTTTTCCTTTCAAGCTGTATTGCTAAGGAGAATATGTGTAGGAGCCTGTATTTATAGGAAAAATAGATTATTTTTAAGGATTGGGAGTGGTGGGGTTTTGGAATTAAATGTAATAGGATCTGAAAAAAGGGAAAGTGTTTAATTTTGATGGAGTATTTGTTGAAGACTGCAATAAGATTTATGTTAATGGATAAATATGAGTAAACGTTAATGATGGCAGCCTTGGCACTTGTTCAAACAAGCAGCCTGTAATGCAATATATTGTGAAATTAGTTTGCTGTGATAAAATATTTTCCAAACTAACTTGAGTGAAAGCGAAGGAAGCTTTGAGTGTTGAGTGACAAACCGGTGAAGTTAATGCAACGCTAACAGTTTCCATTGTAGTAAAACTGTTACAAATTCAAGGAATCCCTTCAGAACTTGGTAATGTAAAGATTTTAAAGAAATAAGTGTGATAGTTAGACTGTTGACTTTTTGGTTCCTCGTAAAGAAGTCCACCAAAGACTATGAAATACCCAGGTTCCACCCAGGACTTGGGGAAGTCTCAGTCCTCAGAAGCTGAAGAGTAAGAGACTGCTTGGAGGAAGGGTCTCTGTATGCTTGCGCCATCCGTCTGCCCTTCTCTAGGCATTGCTGTCTGGCTTCGGGCTGCTCCTTTGAGGCCTTTCTTACTGAATTCACCGTTTCAGAGAGAAAAAAGTCACAAAGTTGAAAATTGAACCCGATAACCCGTCACTGGGAAAAACATTTGACTTGTCATGAAAGCCTTTCATTGAATTGGCTTACTGGTCAGGCTAATAATCTTCATGATACATAATAATTTTCTCAAAACTACATTGTTTGAAAAGAAAGGAAGAGGCTAAACCCTGTTCTAGGTTGAGATTTACGGTGCTGGCGCTTGTAGCTCCAAACTAGAGCTTCAAAAGATGAAGCGAGCCTCTAGACTCAGACCAAAGCAGAAGAAATAAACCCATTGTATGTGTTCGTGTTTGTATAATCTTGTGATACAGGGTGTACTGCTCGTAGCTCTTTAGTTTAGGATTGGCACTGCAACTAACTGCACACCCACCCCATCATACGTGTGGTTCAGCAACGCGATTTTTCAGCTGGATTTCCTCCATAAACTCAGAAAGAGTAACATCTCTGCCAGGAATGTAGAAAACACTGAGAGAAGTGGAAGGCAGTAGGAAAAGCCACTGAAGTATAAAGCTATTTGAAAAAATCTTATGTCCTTTACAGAAAACTTTCTGAAGTAAAATCTGCCTTATTGTCAATATTACCTGATACAAAAGGATATGATGGAAATGTTACATACAGGTTGAATAGTTTCTCAGATTTTGCCAATTTTAAGCCTTTCATAAATTTTGTTTTTGAAAAACGTCATGTCTGGCTAAGGATCCTACTGCGTGTGAGGGTCTGTTTGTTAGCAAATGCAGGAGTAATTTTGTGCTTTTGATGATTCTGAAGTTGAAAAGTGACGTTTCAGGTGAGGTGGCTGCCAAGATGGATTTTCAGAGCTTGGGAGACAAGCACTGAGTTTTAAATGTTTGGAAGATGTTCTTCTGCTTTGATAGCTCTCCAGTGTGTGCTCAAACAGCGTATATTGTGTAACTTGATTTATATTTGGACACTTACATGGAAAAAAATACAAATGCATGCACTGCAAGAAATTCTTTAAAAAGTTACAGTAAATGAGATGGTTAAGTTGAAAGGACCCTGAACAGTAGCATTATATTTTAATAAGGTTATTGAAGTGCAGCTAACTCTTTGGTGTTATTGGGCTGTTCAATTTAGCAAAATTTTATGTCGTTGAAAAACGCCTACAGAAAACTACAACATGGTTGTATGGTTAATAATTTTCTAAAGTGAGGAGATTATAAAGCTGAGGTTGCATGTGCGGCATCAATTTTTATGCTGTTACTGTACGCGTTCAAATGAAGTCTTTAATTGTATGATTGCATACATATTCTTAATGCAGGGTTTTTTCCTTAATACTTTGCATGAATGTGTGATTTTTTAATTATTACATATTATTGTTTGCCAGGCACTCTGAGCGATTTGTATTAAGTGAATTACACTTGCCTGGCTCAGTAAAGGTTAAACATAGCAGTGTAATTATGGAGATTTTTCTGGTAGTAGATTCCAGAAAATAATCTAATTTACTGGCTAATTTTATCTGCTGTACTTTACCAAGGCTGCAAATAGATTATAAGATGTTTTGGGAATAGTAATGTAAAAGAGGAAAAAAATCCAAAACCTCAGGGTATAACTGGCTGTTTGAATACAATAAATTAATAAAGGCTCACTCTATTTGGTGATAATGAACATAAAAAAAAGCGTGTGAGTTAGGTATCCAAAGTAGCTCAAGTAATTGTATATTATGAGTGTGTAACCGAGGGCTGTATGGAATGCATATAAAAGGCTTGAATTTGATTTTGCTGTTCTGACATTTGAATGATCAATCTTCGTTGTTTTTAATGACACTTTAAATTATGTTACCACTTTTATATTAAGCTGATGCTTTGTCTCCAGCGTCTGAAATCTGATTGCTTCACTCTTTTGTGGAAATGCTTCATTTCCTTTACAGAATTAAGATGTTTTTACTTTATTACAAAAGCAGTTTTGCTTTAAGTCCAGAATTCTTCCACAGCTAATGCATACAGAAGGAATCACCAAGGAGTCTGACAGATTAATTGTTTTCTTCCATGCTTTTAACAGAGGTGAACTTGTATTGGATCACATATTGGTAAACTCCGGACTCAACTCTGATTATTTTCCTTGAGAAAACCTAAAGGGAATAAAAGTACAGCACGCAATTTAGATGGCTGAAAACCGTATAACCTTGTTTCTTAGCAAAAAGGAGAATTCATGTAAATGCCACCATGTTGCGAGTAGTTTGTGAGATCCTCTATGACAAACTTTTGTTGCCTAATGTGACAAGATCTAGTCATTTTTTTTTTTTTCATAGTTTTCGTAACATCTTAATCGCTGGTTAGTAACCATCGCAGTCTGCTGCCTCACCAGGCACACCTTGCTTCACTTTTCCAGAGGCTGGCTATGGGAAAATGAGCATCGGAAGGCACATGTTGCTTTTAGCTGGATAACCATGGAAGTTGGTGGATAGCCGGAAAAAGGCACTATATGTCATCAAAATTACACTAACAGTCTGTATAGCTTTTTATCATTCCTTTGCAATTTTGTTAGTCTCAGCTTCTCGCACCCAGTCAGTTCTTTCTGCAGAGCCTCCCTTGTTTTGTATCCTGTCACCGATAGATTTAGCACATTTACCAACTGGCTCCGTTTCTTTCTGCTTCCATTTTAGCCTTCAGCAGATTATATGCTACTCAGATGAATTTAATGGGCCACGAATGCTAGAACAAATAATCAAAGAAGCTATTTTACATAATAAAAGAAGATACAAAACTGCATATATGGATGTGTCAAGGTTCAGACTTGTCTTACTCATTTATTTTTCTTTAGGCTTGGTTTTAGTGCATCCTTAACATGTCTAACATGCCATTCTCACAAATAAGTTTTGGTGGCATTGTTTCTGTTCACCTTGACAATGTTTGGAAAGCTCTTCTGTGTTCGTGGGCTGTCAGTGTCCAGATGCGGACAAAGAGGTTCAAGAATCGGGAAGAGCAGCGTTTCCTTAGATTTTTAGATGGTCTTAGAACTTTCTTAGATGGTCAGATTTGCCTTGGTGGTTGTGTGGTTTAAATCTGATGAATTTACCTGGATAGAATACAGGCAAATAGAATACAAGAAGGTGGCAAGCTCTTCTGTGTTCGTGGGCTGTCAGTGTCCAGATGCGGACAAAGAGGTTCAAGAATCGGGAAGAGCAGCGTTTCCTTAGATTTTTAGATGGTCTTAGAACTTTCTTAGATGGTCAGATTTGCCTTGGTGGTTGTGTGGTTTAAATCTGATGAATTTACCTGGATAGAATACAGGCAAATAGAATACAAGAAAGTGGGAGAAGAGGGGAAAAAAAGTGATACAGTTTTGGCAGCTCTTGTTCACATCTCCTTTGTACAGATTTTTCTTGCTCGAGATAGCGAAGGATGATCCATCTCCTGTCTTTGATTACCACTAAAGCTCCTATTTTTTTTTTCTACGTGTTAGTTTTTCATCTGATCCATGATAGGAGGCTTCTGCCTTTTTTGACTGCAATGACAATAAAATGCATATTAAAATAATCTGAGATGTATCTTCTCATCTTCTTACTTTCTGTTCTTGAACCACTGTCAAGCAGTTCCAAAACCAGAGCTTAATGACAAACTTCTTGCTATTTTCCTCTTAGCTAGAACCTGTTTGCAGTGCTGTCCACATATTCTCCTACTATTTCTTCAGGCATTTCTCTTTTTAAAGCTCCTAATACTTTTTCTTCAAACTTACTTCTATCTTCACTCAAATTCCCTACGCTTCTTACAAAACAAACTTTTTGTAGTCCTCCTGTTACTAGATCATGGAAACAGGGTGCCTTTCCTTACCGTATACCTGGATAGGACATCTCCCTGGCTGCTTTTAAGACTGGTTTCTTTCACTTAATTCCAATAATGATTTTGTTTGCTCTGCTTTTAAATGTATTGAATCAGAAATTTGATCAACAACTATAGTAGTATCATAAATCAATATTAATGTGGTAATTAGTTAGGTGAGTCAAAAGTCTTTGTGTCCTAACAATTTACCTTTGCAACCAGGTAAGAGCATTGGTTCCACTAACATAATTCTAGTAAAATTTCAAATGGAGAAAGCAATTAGGTTGATTTTTGTACATTGGCCACTCCGTAGAGACCAAAAAAGTTAATTGTCGTAATATGCTATTCAGTTCTTATTTTGAAAGAATTCAGTCCATTCCTGCCCACTAAGCCATTGCTTGATAATGCCAGAAAGGAAGCCATCAGGTAGACTCTCTCTTTTTTTTTTTTTTCAACTGCAAATAAGAATGGTTCCGGATCAGCATCCAGTCACGATTTGTTGTCTCGGCTTGGGGTATTTGGTAATTTTACTGGCATTTTATTGTGGACACTTGGAGTGATGAATCTTGGAAAACTCTTGTACAAATTTGTATCACAAAAAGGGGAATGATGGTTGCAATGGGAGAAGAGCGCTGAGGGTACTACATGGAGCATAAAATACTACATTTAGTACTACATTTAGCATAAAAAGCAGATAGTTTGTAAGAGCTGACTTATAAACCCTCCCCCCACCCTTTACAAGTCAGAGGGAGAAAATTCTGTACTGAAACTTTGCCAACTTGTTGAATTTGTCTTTTGAAATTTTTTTAACCTGTATCTTATTCTGAAAGCTTACATCTTACTGAAGTGGCTATCTTTTTACAAAAATTCAATTACTATACCTTATACAATATACATTGCTGTTCCTTATGTTGTACAGGCATAAGTCTGGTGTGTTATAGTTCACTTAACTTTTCAAGCAAGAAGTCATTCCAGCTGTATCTGCAAAATGGTTTTGGTTGGGGTTTTTTTATGATGTGGTTGTGTTATTTCATTTTTCTTACGTTTTAGTTGCTATTGTCTAAATACCTTGGGTCACAATTAATTGCAGAGAACTGAAGCAGAAGGTGCAGAAAGATGAGCTACTCCTGTGGAATTGATCTAGTTGAACTTAACTTTAAATGTGAAGCTGAAGTACAGAATTTGTTAGTTAAAAATTCATCTCTAACATGGCTTCTTGTAAATGGCACCCAGGAATATTATAAGTAAACACTCCTTCAGTTTATGTGGACATTTCAGGAAGAGGGCTTGTGTGTGCTTCTCTGGTAACACTTTATTTAAGTCAATGCGTCCATCAGATCACCCGTATGTTCTGTTTTGCACAGCTATGAAAGATTTCTTCTGCTTGCGGGAGGCAGTCTGGAGATCAGTGATGTTACGGAAGAGGACGCTGGGACGTATACCTGCATAGCGGATAACGGAAATGAGACGATTGAAGCTCAAGCAGAACTTACAGTTCAAGGTAGGTCGAATATTTAATTTTCAGAGAGAACGGATCTCCAGATGACTCTTCACAAGAGTTTTATTGTGCAGTCAATTAAAGACCCTGTTGGTTTTTTGTGCCCTGTTTTAAAAAAAGAAAACAAACAACCCCACAACCCCCGCCCCCAAATACCCCCAACAATTGTTATATTGTGTTATGTGTTACTCTGTTCTTATTCACAAACTGCTTATAATGTCATAAATATTCAAATGAGGAATTTGCTTATATAGTGCATCTTGAGCATGGTTAAAAACTGCTGTATGTGCTCATGTAATATTAAATATAGTCAATGCCATATACTTTTCTAAAGGAGGACAAAGGTCACAGTGTGGCTAATCACATCTGAAAATTGACCTATAGTGCTACTACTACTACTTAGGTCTTCATTGAAAAGGACATACATAAAGTATTTTTCATAATTCTTAAATATGCTGTTGTTTTCAAGGAGCTTGACAGAAGATAAAAGCTGAGATACTTATTTAGTAATACCCTGATTTATTGTGTGTATAACTGTCTTGCTTACTCTTGAAAGCTATTTTTACTAGAAAGAGTGCTGAAATGTTGATAACTTTGTTTTAAAAACAGCTTACTTATGTAACCTGTGCGAATAAAGTAGACTTGTTAAGGAGCAGGAATAAAAAGGTAGAAGTTTGACTTCTTCACCTTTCTTACATTTTATGAGGAGATCCTTCTTTTTTTACGAATTAGATCTTAATATTGGTTTAATATTCTTCAGCTAGAATTTAATGGCATGTAAGGGTGGTTCATATATGCAGTATCCTTGTAAGAGCTTAACTGACTTGTTTTACAATGGGTTGTGGTACTAGAAAGTTTGTCTTAAGTATGTCTGACGGGATGGATTTAATCACTGAACAACCATAAAGGAAGGCTTATCTATAGGTGAAACCTTTATGACCAAAAAAAAAAAAGTATTGTTTTACATTGTGCGATAACTATTCTTATACTATGAAATGTTATGTAAAGGCATGTTAGCAGAGTTCTTACTTCTTTATCGACACAATGTATGAAAGTCTGACAAATTTTAGTACTGACGGCATATATATTTAAGGTGGTACATTTTACGTGTCTTACCTGGAACTTCTGAAATATGGCTACGTTTCTGGTATAGAAGAGCTAGAGAAGGTCAGTTGGGTTTTAAAAAATTATATATATTAAGAAGGGACAACAAGAGTTGCTCAGTATTGAACAGCTAAAGTCTTCCTCTTTAGGAAGTGGGGTAGGAGAGAAGGTTTATACTGGCATCCGCAGCTTTTCTGCTTTATGTCACAGCTGTATTTAACCATGTCTATGTGAAACTGAACGTAAACAAATTCTGCACCTTGTTAACGAACACATCAGGGGGAATATTCTCCTGAGACTGCGTTGTCAGTGCTCGCTTTGCAGTGTTAGCTGTTACCTGCTACCTGTAACTTAAGCTTCACCTTGCATTTTATTCCCCACTGGTCTTGGGACCAGCTTTCTGAGCATGTCTTTTGCTTTCTGTAGGTTACTGGTACAGAAGCATTTTAGCTAGCTCTGCCCTTCTTTAAAAGTTGGGGAAGAATATCTGAAAAATGCATTCCCTGTGAGGCCTGTTCAAACGCAATATAGCTCTACCTTGACTCAAAGCATTTTGAAAGCCAACAAATTCTGATTGTGCAGAAAACCCCCCCGTGTTTTTCTTCCCTTGTTTCTTGGGCCAAAAGAGTAAAGATAGGTGCTCTGTCTTACTTACATGCTTGATGCTTCATAGCATTTTATGATGGTTTTGCACAACTCGCTGTGTGCTGTGTTTAATTCAGTTCCAACCTATATATTTTACAGAATTGGCATGAGGCTTTGAGTTTTATGGGCAATGGCGGAAATTAATATTATTAATGATATGATGCAATTAAGCTAAGCAAGTAATAGATAAGACTGAGATTATAGCCTTAATGTAGGATATACAGCAAGGTCACTTGGGGGATGAAAGTGATCTTGAGAACTCTTTTTTGCTCCTTATCTAAACTAATGTAAATGATTTCTTTATTTGGTTGTAAAGATTTAGAATATGTTCTGCCAGTTCTTTGATGCTGAATTTTTCTTACATGCCTGGCACAAAAAAAAGATTTCTTTTAACGCTTGAGTATTAAAATATACTAAGGGTCATACAGAATGCATTTTGGAAAGTTGCATTTCTGATTTTACTTCTTAGTTCTAATCTTAATTCTACTTTCCTTTGAGAGGTCGCTGTAGAGAGTAATTGTATTTCTGCATTACTATAATTTGGTGAAGGGTTGAATAGTTTGAGTAACTGTTATCTGATCACTGTATCATTTTCTTCTAGACTAGAAAAATTGTCATCTCTTCCCTCCTAATAACTGCATGATTTTGCTTAATTTAAGCTGCTTCTGTTATTCTTAGAAATTAGCCTGGCAGAAGTTCATACAAGAAATCCATTTTTGGGGTATTGAATTCCCTTGTCTCATCTATTTTTCTGCATCTCTTTCCTGAAGCACCTGGGATTTTTTGTTTGGAGACTTCAGTAGCGTACTAGAGGTTGCACTAAGGCAGTCAATCTTTTTTTCCTTCTATTAACATTTCACGATGGCAATCCAGTGAGAAATTTGTAAATCTCTACTTAAGTGTGGGTAAGATGGCATTGTTTGACAGCGTTAGGACAGTTAAAGTGAAATGGCATTCCTTTTGATGCCTCTTAACTGAGATTTCCCCTGCAGTGCCAGGTACGGATTGACTGAAATTTGCAGGTAGTTAGAAACAACCCGCTTTGTCCGGTTGTAAGCTTAAATTGTGCACAGAATAAAAAGAATGCTCCTTAAATGTTACTTTGCTCCAAGACCAGCTTTTCTATATTCTTTAACAAGGATATAAAGACCTGGAAGCTAACGCGCTTTCTCTTTGATGTGGTACCACTGGCAGCAAGCTGCCATGCGTCCGCTGCTTTGGACTGATTACCTGAGTACCCGTCCTTCCGTGGCAGTAAGGACGAAATTGCTGACCTTCATCATTAAAGCGTAGGCTACCGAGAAGCCCCTCACACTGAAGTTGTGCAGTGCTCAGCTGGCAAGGAATAGGTACATTTTGCTGTGCTGCTTGTGTGTTTGTGTAAGGTACATGGGAGATAATTGAAGAAAGCTTATTTCCAACTGCATACAAGCATATAAAGTGATCAACCCTGGGAGTTCATGGGTTTTTTTTTTTTCCTGTTAAATTTGGCACCATTTTCAATTCAGTTAAATGTTACCTTAAACTAATGGAGTTTACTCACATCCTATTGGTGACACTTAAAGATATCATCTGTTTCACATACCTGGAAGTAGTCTGTTGGAACAGGCTACCCTGTGTCATTTTTTAAAAAAAAAAAAAGTGTTAGAGGAGCCTTCTATTGCCCTAATGTTTGGTTTTAAAAAATTATTGGATTTAATTTCCCTACATATATCGCATAAAGACTGAATCTGGAAAAATGGCTTTGACTAGAAAGGTACTTAAGGGTCCCAAAGGATACTACACAAATTTGTTTCCTCAGTCTCTTTATCTACAATGTGTATCTGGGAGCTAGGGTAATGAGACTTTCCTTTTATTCAGAGGATGATGGAAAATTAATGGATTATTTTGTTGAAGACTGCTCTAAGAATATGAAAAAGGTATGCAGTACAGGCCCTGAGAATAGAGGAAAAAATAGTATTTCACTGCTGGTGAAAGTGAATAGTGGTATTGAAAGTGTTTTTAGTTGAGAAATCATTTAAATTCTAGGTGGGTTTGGAGAGAAGAAAGAGTATGTTGTTTATTTTTGAGGAGGACAAAAGAAAGAATCATAAATGAATACCTGTTTTCGTCATTAGTAACATCCTTTGTACCTTTACTTGTGAAACATCTTTGAATTTCAACCCTTTGTTAAACCTGGTTATTCTTTGATATGGTACAAAGGGATTTTTTGAGAAATGCACAGGGAATTCAAAATACTAAAAATCTAAAGTATGTCTTGGAAGACGATGGTTTTTGATGTAGCTTATATCAACTGCCTGGAATTAATTCTGTATGTGCTGCTGAGTGACATGAACGCGGTTCCTGCCCTTTTCTCAGTGTGGCTGTGCCCGCTGGAAAGGTGAGCGCTGTCTCCGCATCCCTCTTCCCCACAGCCCCTCTGTCATCTATTTGCTCAGCTGCTTTTTGTGAGCTCTGAGGCACTTTAGTTAACTTAAACCAGACTTTTTTTAGGCTGATTGAAGCTATCTTAGATCATTTTGACCGAAATGGGTTAGGGAGCAACTGCCTGAACAGCTCAGCGATGGATCTGTTGGAAGCACAATTTTCAGGCCTTCTTCTTGAAAATGGGAAGATGCACGTTGCCACAAAGTGAGGAGATACCCTGAAGCAAACTCACAAGACTGCTCTGCATCCGAGTTACAGAAAATAAAAGTTTCTAGTTGTGTGTGCAAATTGGGGATTTCATGGACCCATGTGTCACGCACCAAATTTTTGACTTGCGCATTTGAGAGGTGGTTTGAATATGGAAGAGAACATGAAATGTCCTGGAGGAAGGTCTGCGGCTGAGATAGTCTCAGCCCCTAAAGCTTAACATTTCTGAATCCCATCCACATTTGAGATAGTCTTTAGGGACAAATATCGAATGGATAAAATGTATGTACAGCTTTGTACTTACTCACTTTTCCTTGAGTTAATCTTGGATGCAAGAAGCGTATGTCATCATGGTCTCAGGCCAAGCACCTTGAAAGTACCTTTGCAGGGGTAGGTTACTTCCCGTGAAGGGAGGCAGTAATTTGGTTTCTGAAAATCTTTGGTACAAAGTCGAATTTCTGTGAGCTGTGTTGACAGTGTTCCTTCCCCTTGCTGTCAGCGGGAGGCATGATGCTGGGTACCAGATTTATTTACAACACGTGTAATGAATGGAGAGCACTGGAAAAATTTGTTTTGCTCTCATCAGCAATGAAAGAATCTGTAGTATTTCCGTTAGATAAGAGTGGAAAGTGATGAAAGAAAAGCTGGGGAAACAAGTAGTAAATGTATTTACAATGTAGTCAGCTGGCTTCTGTTCAGTCTAAAACCTGCGGCCTGGAAGAGCCATAGTGGCAGTTAAATACTGAGAAGGTTACAAGTTCATTCTTCATCTGGGAAATATTTCAAATTTATTACTGTGCCCAGTGCCCCTGGGATTTCTGCAAATACTGTGACGCGAGTTAGATCACTGCATGAGCTTCCTGTCGCCTGTCTTGGTACTTATGTTGTAGATAATGAGTTTAGAGGGAGTTTTCTCTTTTGGTTGAAATATTTACTGCAGTTAATACTGAACCAGAAAATAATAAACCAAAAAAAATTCCTTTTTCATTTTCTCAATTTTAGAGATGGCAGGTCTGAAGTCTTTAAAATAAATGAATCGCTGCATTTGTGTGAGAAGAGTCAGAATTGCTCTTTTTTTGTTGTCTATGTTAGTACCTTTCAATGTGTTTTGAAATTGCAGAAAGTTGGCTCTTGAGTCATCTAGGACAGCATTCAGCATCTGATAGCATATCTTAAATACCATGCATTCAATGCCTTGCTGTGTTAATGTACTAAAATTAAAAATAAAATTGGAGGAAAGGTTTATTTTGGGTATCTGTAGTGATAAATTAGAGGTGGCGCAGGGCAATAGGCTGATCGCTACCTAATTTGTGCTGCCAGAGCAAATTGTATGGAAGAAACAAATGCAGAAGTGTTTTGATAGAATTATCATTTTTGTGCTTTGAAAGGAAATGCTGGAAATATTTTCAGTACAGCTGAAAAGCCTTATGCTAATGGAAAATAGTTATTCTAGCAAAAAATACATATATTGCAATGTTGGTCCTGCAGTGTAAGAAAAGGGTTTTTTTTGTGTGCTTTCTGTGCAAGGGCTGGATAGTAATTTGGATAATAAAAGAAAGTTAGATAAAGTCTATATTTTGTCTAGCCGATAGGCTTTAAATTAATAGTCAGTGACACAAATCAGATTTGAAAAGATGATGTTATTAGGACACAGCAGAACCGTAGGTGGTTGGGATCTAGACTATACCAGCCGAAACATTCCTCTGTCAGTGTAGCATACCTAATGCATTGTCGCATGCAAAACTGCCTGAGATGGTGAAATTTAGGGTCTCTAGCACTTGGAGCAAGGTTTGGCGCACCCAAAAGAGGAAAGAAAGTTAGCTTTCAGAAATCTGTGAAAGCGTGCTTCGGTCAGGCTTTCTGAGAAGCGATCTGTAGCCGTTGTGGTTGTTCTGCTTCACTTTTCATTTAGCCGTTCTATTTGCTGTTGGTGTAATGGGTGTTTCTAGTACAGACAACACTTTGGTCATTGACGGCAGGTAATTATTTTAAGTTTTTGTATTTGAAGATCTTGGCTTAAAAACTAGTTGTGATTATGCTGCTATTGATACATTAATTTTGTTCTATTTTTATTTATGGGTTTAATTACTGTTGTTTATACTTGGGAACAATATAGTCTGAAGCTATTGACGAGGCTTTAAAAATAGTTGAAAAATGGCTCCCCATTACACTATTATTGAGAAACAGGACTTCGGTCAAATAGCTCCCCTCCCATCATTAAAATAAGGTGAAAATGTACCAGAAGCATGAGGTAAGTCAATATGCGCGGCCCTGTCCCTGTAGCTTTAGTTCAAACATCTCATCTTAAACATTTTTTTAAACATCTCAAAAATTAGTTGAAAAAGAACCGTTTCTAAACTTACTGCATAGGAAACAGGCTGACTCTGTTGTTGCATCATTATAATCTATCAGTCACAGTTGCCTTATTTCCTGGTGAGGTTGCAGAGAGGGAGCACTCAGTCCTGTCTGTTTAGTTTCCTTGTCTTGCACAAAGAGCAGTTTTATTCAGTTTTAGTTACTAACCAGCCTGAGTTAGACTTGTTAAGACTTTCTTTAAGATCAAACCAAAACAGCCGTAGAAGGAAGAGCCTTAACATAGTCTTAGACCGTCTTCCAAAAGTGCATCTGGCCAGGTCTTCATCTGTGGCAGACGCTTTGATAAGAGATAATGCCATCCTTCTCAGGAAATTGTAGATGTTTGAAAAGCGCATTAAATCCTGTAGCAACAGAATAATATGTCTGGGTGACTTATTTTTGCATTAAGCTTTCATTATTATTGGAAACAATTCTAGGGAAGAAATTTGAACCAACACTGAAAATTGCTAAAACCTTTCTCATACCTTCTAGATTATCTTTATTGATTTCTGTTTCTAATTAAGCTCAGTGCTGTATCTTGATAATAGGCTGCACTTCAATTATAGATTCAGAAGATACTGCACTAAACCTGACGTTGTCAAAGGCTGCTACTTGGGATGAAGTATTGGTTTTTTTCTGGTTATTTCGGAACTACTCTGGTTGGGGGAAGCTGTTAATAGTAAAAAGAATACCTCAGCTTCGTACATGTTATTTCTTTCCCGTGAAACTGTAATGTGACTTCCATTAATGATCTTTGTTCCGTAGTGATACGAAAGAAATGCAGTAAGTCAGAGGAGTCTGATGTGGGGAAGGTGTATAAGCTGAATTCACTGTGCTTTTGGTCAGTGCCATTGCACTTCACTGTATTAATGGAAAAGACTTTCTAATAGTCCTTGCTGCTCTTCTTAAGCATAGTTTAACGTTTATGGGGTTGTATAGTTTACCTGTTAATTCAACCAAATATGAATATAGATACTTTTTGAGTAATGTTTGTCTCCGTCACATTCATGTTCAAGGGTAATGTTACTACTGAGAAAGTTATAAACAAATATTCAGAAACACACATGGAATGGGGAGGAGGAAGGAGACTGTAGCATTATTTTAAGTCTACATCACTTGCTCAGGCTTTACCTGGAGACCAAAAATGCCCATCTACATGAGATGCCTAATTTTTAATATTAAATGCAAACTTCCACAAAAATGAATCGTTCTTTGCATGATGAAAAACATCACACTTTTGTTGTGTTTAAAGATACTGTGATCTGATTTCTGTTGCCCACTACTATTATGCAGGACTTGGGCTCAGCAGAACCTCTGATTGCCTCTGTTTGTAGCTGCTCATTTTCTAAACCTTCCCCTGTAGCTGGTGAACCACTGTAAATTTTTTTGCAATGTCTTGATTTTTTTCTAAGACCAGGAGGAACATTTGTCCGGTTCTTGCCATATTTCAGAAGCATAGGAGAATAAAGCTTGTTGAGGAGAGCTTGCCACGATTCTTAATAGGGGTACAAAAATTTGTTTTCTTTAATCGTATTTCCAAAAATGATGAATGAGCTTTGCTAGAATTTTGAAGGAGGATTCCCTTGTAGCAGTGCAAATGTTTAGAATTCGGTGGTGGTGTTAAAGAACAATGAAAACTGAATGCTGTAGCGAGAAGCGTTGGGCAGCCTTCACAAGCAATGATCTCTGCCCTGCTGCTTCCTCTTCTTTTTCAGTGTTCAAAGGGGGCAAACACTGCATGAAGCTTAGGGCTGGGATGGTTTTCTGACCTTACCTGGGGTCAGGGTTGAGCAGAGACAGCTGCTGTCTGTGCGTCGTGCTGTGCATGTGAGCAGAGTCTAACTCCTGTGGTGAGGGCAAGTACAGGGTGGTTATTGAAACCCGAGAGAGAAGACAAGGGTTATGTGTGTGCCTTGTGGAGGTGCATCCCCTCTGGTATGGACCATCCACAGGTCGATGAGGAGGTGTGGAGGCTTCACAGACTAGGCATTCATTACAATAACAGATGTTTTTTTGGTTTCAACTGTGCTGCAGAGGTATGAGTGTGGTATGTTCAACTATCAGAGCGTGATATCCACCCACCGACAGACCAGGATGAGGAACTGGAAATGGGTGTACCGTCTCTCTGGAGCTTCTGGCGCAGGATGTGAAAGGCTGTGTTTGTCAACCTGAAATCGATCCCACTCTTTGATCATGCTGTGACTGGGAATGTCATGCCCCTGCTGCATCCAGAAGCATCAGCTCGCAGCACATGCTCTTCCCAGCAGCGGTGACTTCCCGCTAACCGGCAGGAAGGACCGTGGATGTGGCGGTTCCCTGGGTTTGGACACCGTCCTGGGGACAAGCTCTCTGGAGCAACCCAACGGTGGTAACAGTGCAGTGCAGGTGGAGCCGTAGGGGTCTGTAGATAATGGTGCTGCAAGGTGGGCTTTTTCTCTTAAAGGAGTACCTTTTCTGAGTACCTGACAACCATTAATCATGAGGTTGTTCTACATGAAACATCTGTAATTCACTAGACAATTCGATTATATTTGGAAAAATTTTCTTTGTGTTACGTGGGTGTTGCAGTTTTCAAATGGATTTTTGTAGCACTGAAATAATGGCAAAACAGCCCCAAATGGTTAAGTGTTACTGAGGACAAAGATTAGATCCTTTTGGTTAAGTGCCCATAACTGAATTGCGTGGGGGGTGGGAGGTAATGCCTCCAGAGCTGCACGTGCAAGGAAGACAAGGTTCACTTTGAATTTAAAAACTTTGTGATTATTTTTTTTTTACATATATATATATATAAAAAAAACCATTAAGAAAGACAAAACCAAATTACCAGTAACCCATACAATTCACACAAATGGTTTTCCTTGTAAATGTTCTTGAGTAATCCTTGGGGATGATGAAAATGTTACTAAATTAAGCAGCAGTGTCTTAAGTATCTACAATGTAGAAACTGATATTGAACTAAGGGAATTGTAAAAGCTGGTTTCTCTTTCGGCTAGAATTTCTAATAAATTAAGATCGTATTAACGGGGGTTTGAACCAGCTGCTGCTTTATGGAAAGAAATACTTTCTCCCACAGAATGGCTTTTAAAAAATAAGCTAAGGCTGCTATCAATACCTTTGGCCTAGACAATCAGTTACAGAAAATGCATGTTTTTGCCTAAGTTTCATATTTAGATATATTTGTCTAGTCTCCAAACTAAAAATGTACTTTTTAGTTTGGAGCAGGATTTACGTGACGCGGAAACTAAAAATGTACTTTTTAGTTTGGAGCGAGATTTACTGCCTTGGTTCTGAAGTCAGTTACGTGATGATGAAGTATGTAACACTGCAAATTAGAAGAGACGTGTGCTGCAGTACAGGGCAGTCAGTCCTGCGTTAGTGAGTCTTCCACTCCCTTTCCCAGATTTTCATTCATTATGCTGCTTCCTTGCACTAAAATGCCCGTCTGAAATAATACTGTTGAGATGACTTTTTAATTTTGGGAAGACATGCAGTGAAGCCTGCCATCTCTGTTTTCTATACCTAGTCTCAGCTTGTCTCTGGGTGATGTGTTTTCCTTTAGATTGTTTGGAACAAAAAGCTCTAATTCCATGAATTTTGTCACATCATGTATGTCATGCATGAATATACATGGTACGCTGTGTGAAGCATACCATTAGGTTCCTTGTGAGTTAGGCAGGAGGAATAGTTAATACTGGGTGGAAAGTTCATCCTCTGCACCGCTGACCTGATATTATAAATGACGCATGTTTTTCATACAGTGATGTAGGAAAGGTAAGCCAGTCGGATAGCCCAACTGGTTCATTGTTCCAAGTGCTCTTGAATACTTGTTAAGGATTGAAGGATATAGTAGATATAATCATAAACTAGAGAGAGACTGTAGGGGTTTTATTACTGGTTTTATTCCCAATCAAAAAGAGATGACAGTTAAAATTTCAATTAAAAAATAAAAGCTGAAAGATTCAGTAGTAATTTTTAAGTTGCATATGCCAAAGACTTCCAAGAAATTTGAATGTGTGAACTAAGAGGCTCATTAAAATGCCTTCTTCCTCTTAAGTGAGAACTCTTTTTATAGAAATTGTGCCCTAAATGGCAAGTATTTCTCTATATATATCAGGGTCATCCTTCCATATTTAATTGGTTGAATCAAGCTTTAAGTTTGATTCTTGGATTTATGGGTTTTAAGTTGGGGTTTTTTTTCCCCCATTTCAACAGAGACTGCTGCATTGTTTTTGCACCACCAAATTTCGTGATGAAATCCGAGGGTGATGTTAAAATGGAAATGCTGAAGAACACCATGCATTACTTAAATAAGTCTCTAGAGAGAGACCATACCATAAAGTATACATACACTTTCTTTCAAGTTAAATTTTTATGATAGTTAAGCTGACTCTCGTACCACCAGATAATTTATTTCTCTAATGGGAGCTAGATTATTGCAGTTACTAGATGTCTCATTATAAAAACTATAGTCCTTGGCAGGGAAGTTTATCCCAAAGTTAAAGATGAAACAATTCAGTAATTTGTTGTAAGGAGGCGGGCTGTTTTCTGAGGTGACTTATTCCCTGCACAGTCTTGCAGTTACTTTCTCTTCATGATGAGAATAATTTAAAAGAAAAACACCATGGAGTTTGATTCCTCCAGTAGACACAGCTTCTTTAGTTACGGCGTCAATTTAAGTTAAACACACTGTTTTGTAGTAGATGTGAAGACCTTTGAGGCAGGTGTGATCTGCATAATAAAGTTGTTATACGCTCTTCCGTTGGCACTTCTGAGGTTCTCCCTTCAGAAAGGTGCTGGAAGGAGGCCTATAGCAAAATGTGAACAGGATCCCAAATATTCGATAGAAGGAAACTGGGCTCACAGCAGGCTAGTTGGTGGTTAGTAAATGGCAGAAGGATATTTTTATATTGAGTATTTTTCTAAACAGTCCTGATTTCTGGCAGCTCTGCTAGTCTTGTTTGTTTTCAAGTGCTGACTCAAAGTTTTCTTCTATGGTCTTGCTTTTTTGCATTCTTAGGAGGTTAGGTATAGCCTCAGTATAGTGTTAAACAAAGCATTTTACAAGTAAGGACATAAATTGCTATACTGTATGGTAATTCAAAGCACCAGTGTGCTCTACAAAGTGGCTCTAGAAGTGGCATTCCACAGGTTATGTGCCTCTGACTCACATCAGATGGTTTGAGTTTCAGTAAAGTATTTTGTTTGTAAATACAACTTAAGTACAAGGGGGTTTTTTGTGTTCATCGTAAGTTACAATACTTGAAAGGCCCAGTATAAACCTACAGGATTGCTACTCTAAGCTTACTGTCATTGGTAAGTTAATACACAGAACGTAGGCTTACTGAAGAGTTCTCTTTCTAAAAGAATAAATGTATTGCCTGCAATGGTGGCAGGCATGTAAGTTGCAAAATCTTCCCAAAAAGTGCTTTTTATCAGTAAAGACCTGGATCTGTAAACACCAGGAGCAGTTCACTTCAGTAGGACAAATCTGTCTTTTGTGTAGGCATGTTGCAGAGTGGAATTGTACTGGAAGGAGATAGGAAAGTTTTAGCAGCCTTCGAAAATAATCACACTTCATGCTCTGTAACTCATCAAGCCCAATAGTATTTTGGAGCTCCAACTTCAAATTAATTTTCTTTGTTTATTCTAGTGGAATATCTTTTATGAAATGGATGATGCGCTTCACGTTTACAAGTCTGTGTGCTGTCTTTTGCGAAGCTGAAGGCAGGCTTTATATGTGGAGATGAAGCAAAGAGGCTAGAAGTGCAATTTAAAATATGTCAGTCTTCTGGAGTTGAAAATCTCTTTTGAGATGAGTTTAGCAGTTCATAGCTTCTGAGAGTTGAGTCAATGCTGTTAAAAATACATTTTAGTAAATGCGAATGTTTTACTATAAGCTGTGTGTGACGCTTTGGGGAAAATTTTTAAAATACAATTTTGCCATTCCTATCCCTTTTGGGCAAATAATTTTTCTTCAGCTTTTCCAGTACATGCATAATTAATAACTTTGTTTACTGACAATGTCAACAATAACATAGCTCTGATTTATAGCATTTATCTTTTGCCTGTTTGCTTCCCCTCTAGCACATCATGAAATGCCACGTAGACAGAATAAACCATACCGTAGGAAGGTGGTTCTAGTGAGAAGACAATAGAAAAATAGAGTGCATGAGCACTGTCCTGTTACATTCGCTTTGATGCAGGAAAAAACGTAAGGCCCAAATCATTGTGATTTAAATGTAATCAGTTGAAACTTTGTTTTGGACAGCTATCCAAGAATTTGCGTGGAGCGGGAAGGGAAAAATAACCACTTGGAGGCTTTGTGGAGATGAAAAAGGAGGTTTTGTTATGTAAGATCAGGCTTCTGAGGCTTCATGAACTGTAGTGTATCTATCCTTGGCACTGACTGTAGATTTCCTTCCAGTCACATACTTAATCTGAACGTTGCATGGTTATTGCTCTACTAATTTGCTTAAATTATCATTAGTGTGATTAACCATTATATGAGTGATTTTCAGAGTTGCTAATCTCCCTGCTACTTCTTTTGATTATAACTGGAATAGTATAGGCATCAACTCAGAGGATTACAAGCAAGAGAACTGAGGATTTAAACAATTAACCTATTAACTTGCTTACAATCCAGCTAAATTTTACGTAAGTGCAGTAGAATACAAGGAATAAAGCTTTTATGAAGCCTCTTAAGTGCTTTCCATTGACTGTTTTCTCTATATTGCTGTTAGTAAAGCTCTGTATCATCATATTAATCATACAGTAACATTAAATCAGTAGTTTGAGTACTTGGGCAAAATATTGTGACTTCAAATCTTAAGCTGGTTCTCTTGCAAAACTTAAGCTTGGTTTCTTTAGTTTCACATTGGATCATAATTGTTAATTATTGTTTTCTAAATAAAAGAGAAATTTCTTTAAAGTGCAGAAAAATGTTACATATGAAGGGGAAGAGTGTTAATTTTTTTGTTTGCCTAGAATAGCTCAGATATGTGAAACTTTATTTGGAAGAGCACTCTTCCCTTTCTGTTAAAATAGTGGTACATTATTGTACCACCTTACAAAAAATACTAAATGTTATAAGATACTCTTTAGAATTATATGCCAGCTTTTTTCTAGGGAGGTTCTAGTGCTTTATTTATGTTAAAGTGGTCACTGTTTAATTTACTAAGTTGATATATGAGTAACTGAGACACTTATATCATCTTTTCCTAATATGTTAACGGTAACTAGTTTGTATCAGTATTGTGTGAATGCTCCACAGTCTACTACTTCTGTTTGCTAAAATATTGCAAACTTACAAAATTTCTTTGATGGATTTGAGATATGCTCCTTATCCATAATATCTGCCTTGATTTATCTACCTTAAGGAACCCAAAACTTACTGGATTTTATTCAAGAAAAAGTAACTTGATGGAGATGTTTTCCTGAATTCCAGTTGCTTCCTGTGAGCTACTACAACTGAAAGGCAATGACTCTTGTACTGGGTAGTGTTTCAAGATAAGCAAACTGTAAAGGCAACAGAGTCTGGCAAATTTATCACTGTGCTTTGAAATCATGCTGGCTTTCTGCTTTACTTTTGGTTGGTTGGGTTTTTTTGGTGGTTTTTTTTTCCCCTTAGACCGCAGAAATAGAGCCAGGCACTTAGTTATTTTGGTTTAATTTTAAACCTACAGACTGCAGGCTTAGTAGAGGACTTCATGCAAGTCGTGGCCATCTCAGCTAGCCCCCTGCCAGAGGGGGAAAGCACTGTAACACGCAGCAAGACTTCCCTATATTCACTTAAGCTGCCAACTGGAGACTGATTCTTACAGTGTGATGAGAAACACATCCCCAAATCCCAACTTTAGTAATTCTAGAAAGCTGAAAGATTAATTAGAAGATGTGCTTTTGTGCAGCTAATCATACAGTTTACAAAGATTGCCTTAAGTTTATTTTGTATCTTTACATATTTGTTAGGATCCAATTTTTTAAATTATTTTTAAAGGGAAATCAGAACATAGTATTTTGATACAGCACAGTGTAGTAGTGGCGTGGTGTTTCTCTTCAGTCATAGAGAAGTTGAAAGATATTCCAAATCCATCCTGCCTCTAACACAACTCATATTTAAATTTGTAAGACTTTTGCTCTTTCAGCACAGTGAAATGCTTTTTAAGGTTTGCCATACCGGCTCAGATATGATGCAGAGGGTCCAAGATGCGAAAGGCTCTGTTCCCTTTAGTCACAGGCTGTGCTTTGGGAGTGTGTTTACTGTAATGCCACTTGAAGAGCTCTTAAAAAATCTGCTGATCAAGGCACCGTAGTCTTTACCTTACCCAGCTGACGCTTTCATCAGTATCGTGTATATATGTTAAACCTCCTATTGCAAGATGTGGCCGCTACCAGGTCTGATGCCCGAGTTGTCCTCCTGTTTGGTTCGATGAAAAGGAGCGTGGCTGAGACGGGACCAGGAAAGGGGGAAGTAAGTGGTGGAGCAACCCATGGGATGGACAGGAATGGGGGCTTTTGGTCACGGGGCTCTGGGGGCTGAACAAGTGTCTGCTGTCAGGGCGGAGGGTGGCCGTGCATTTAAAGTCCTATTATTTTAACGATAACACTGTGCAAACAAAGGTGTGTGACAGTTTAGTTTTATTATGCGCATATTTTTGTGAGCAAAGTGAACACAGCAATACAACAGTAGCTGTGCTAGACCAAGCAACAGGCTCATGTATTTGGTATCTTGTTCCTAACTGTCCAAAAACAGATGGCTGAGAGAATTTAAGGAAAGGGCAAGAATATTTGTTGCTTCCCTTGAGTAATGTCTCGTTCTCCAGCCATTTGCAGATTGGAGATTTTCTGAGCTATATGTAATTTCTACATTATTCAGCGATCCTCAATAGATTTCTTTTCTATTAATCTGTCTCCCGCTCCTGTCCCTGTCTCTTCCTCCCCCCCCCCTTTTGTATTTGCAGCATCCCATGACACTGGGAGGAATAGCGCCTTCTTTTTGTTTGTTTTGAACCAATCTCTCTTAACTTTATTTGATTTTTCTTTTCCTAGCTTGCATGGGAAAAGGCTGAAGCAATCTGTCCTTATTCCCCTGCTACACCAGACATGATTTTATAGGCCTTTATTGTATCCTTTTCAGTTGTTTCTTTTCAGACTGCAGAGTCTTAGCTTGTTTGCTTGTTCCTTATATGGAAGCTATTATTGAAGTGGATTGTCATTAGGTTATTTTGGGGATTTGTAAATTAGAAGGGACTTTGATGTGAAAATAGGCCTGCATTCATTGATCTGGAAATGAAAGCGATTGGATAACTCTTAATTGATGTGTAAAGCCAGCCTACAGAATTTGTGTCGTTACAAACCCAAAAAAATGGAAAAGCATAAACCCCCCCTCTTTTTTTTTTTTTTTTTTTTTTTTACTTGATCAGAAAAAAAGTATTTTTCCTAGTGGGCAATTACTGTAGGGATATGCCTGGTTCCTGCAGTAGCGTGCTGTTGGAAGTTCACGTCGCGCTTTAGTAAGATGAGAGGGGCTTAGTGGGGCAGTGGATCCAATCAATTATTTTTACTGTTTGCAGACCTAGTTTGTTTTTTTCCCCAAATGACCTGAGGCAATCTGTATTCAGGGAGCAAACGGTTTAATATTTGAAATTATCTTAAAATCTCTGCCCTTTTTGGCCTTTGCCAGCTTCTCAGGCTCCAGCGCGCAAATGCACTGCCCCATTGTGAAGGCTGCACAGGCAAATACTCAAAAATAAGAAATTTCAAGGCTAACTGTCTTTAATTTGTCTCCTCCTCCTTCCTCCTTGTTATGGGATGAAGTTATGAAAATCTTAAAATACGTGTTCTCCTGCTGTTTCTCCACAGGATATTGGTGCCTTGTGCAGTGCACAAACTTCATTGAATATTTTCTCAATAAAATAGTACTATATTTGGGGGTTTTTTTCTTATTCAGGGGGTAGTACCATGATTTATTTATTATGCTCAGTTCAAATCCATATTTATTTCTCTTTTGGTATTCAACACCATGGAATCTGAATCATTCATAAACACTAATGAATGTATTTTTGCACTCTGCTGAAATGAAGTATTCAATCCATTTTAAAAATTGACTGAGACGCAGGAAAATTAAGATGAAACGTATTCAACTGTTTTAGTGCCCAGTGTGAGACACTTAAACATTGATTTTTCAGAATATGCATCTCTTAATATGTCCCTTTAGAGCTGTGACTGGCGTTATGCACTGGAGAAGGGTGAGCGGCTCTGCTGCTCTGTCCGGCCACTAACCCGGATCACAAGGCTGATGGGTTGCAGTCACCTGTCAAAAACTGGTTTTGCTTTTCAAACATCCACCCCAATCCCACCAGTGAGGCAGAGACAGGGAAGGCATCTGACTTTCCAGGGCCCTGTTAGATACAGGACCGTTCATTCCCTTTTCGTGGTGTCTTCGCCAGCCTCTGCTGACCTCCTGCAGTGAATGAGTTGGAGCCAGAAGCTTTCATGCTGATCTCTGCCACTCGAGCCGGGAGGGTAACAGCCACCCTTCTTCAGTGTGCCCAACTACGAGGGAGCTTTTCGCTGGGCTGGGGGGGCAGATGGAAGTGGGAGGTTTATGTCCATTTGCTGGGGATACAGTGGTGGAGGTGGGGGGAGGCTGGCCACCTTCAGCCTCTAATGGGGGCAACACTTGCAGAATTTATTCCAGTGTTGTCCTCTTCTTTCTCTGATATCCCAGCGTGTCCTGACCTTTCTTGTATGCCACATTAATCAATGTTTTTTTTTCTACTGTGCTTATTCTCTCTAGTGTTCTACTAAACCTACTCTTCAGGTTTCGGGTCCCTTCAGATGCCTACTCTTTGCTCAGTTGATCCCTATTACTCTGCCTCTTTGGTCAGTTCATGCTTTTTTACACTTTTTCCTTCGCCACCTCTTTTCTTTTTTCTGTCTCCGTTAGTCCCTCTACCTTCCTGAGGTCTTTTACAAATGGCAGTGCTATCGGCACTCCTGTTGCTCTCGCTGTCTTTGTCCAACCGGGCCATTTCTCTTACTGTGCCGTCTCCCTCCATCTGTATCTGACTGTGCCTGAATTTATCCCACTTATCCCAGCTTTCTCACCCCATCTGACTGTTCTCCAGTCCCTTCTCCTTTCGCCAGGCATCTCCCTTCTCTTGTGCATCTTTGACAAAGTGAAAAATTTAAAAATAAAGTCCAATTTTTCCTTCACTGATGAAAAAGATCCGAACAATTGTAAAGTTATGACTTGAGTTTTTGAAAAATGCAATTCAAGAAAGAAAATACCTGTGGAAAACTTGCCATATTCCTGATGTGCCAAGTTATGAACTTGTTCTTACCAAGGCACTCAGGTGTCATTCACTGTAGATGGAGGCCTCAGCTTTACCTATAGCAACAATTCAGAAAATAACCAAACCTTTGTTTTAGTCTGCTGGAAAGGCTCATCCTTAGCTGTCGTAACCATTTACCAGATTTATAGAAAATACCTGTGGAAAACTTGCCATATTCCTGATGTGCCAAGTTATGAACTTGTTCTTACCAAGGCACTCAGGTGTCATTCACTGTAGATGGAGGCCTCAGCTTTACCTATAGCAACAATTCAGAAAATAACCAAACCTTTGTTTTAGTCTGCTGGAAAGGCTCATCCTTAGCTGTCGTAACCATTTACCAGCTTTACGGTAACACTGCAGTGTTTACAAATGCATTAAGCGTGGTAATCATCTTTTAAAAAGTCTTTATACAATAATAAATGAGTAATGATAAACAATGTGATAACGCATTTTACTGAGGACTAAAAATTTTTGGTGAATGTGTTTGAACTTGTATGTCATGACACGTGCCTGCTATGCTGGCAATTGCTTTAAACATACCTTTCAGGAAAAAAATCCCCATATCCAGAATAAATATCCGTAAATGCCAGAAGTAATGGTTTTTATTTTCCACAGTGACTGAAGCAGTGCTGCAGATCCTCTCATTAAATAGTCTGAGTATAGATGGAGGATCCCTGTTAGTGTTTTAGCTTAGTGGCATTTTAGAAGGGGCAGGGGGGATCTAAACAGAATCGTCTCCCAAGCTTCTCTCGCAGCTTCGCTTATGAGAGGTGGCGTGATCGTAATGGAAATTGAGGGTTTCAACTGGAAGTAGCTTTGCACTGAAAACTGGAAACAAGGGCCTAAAGGCTACAGGCCTCCATCTTGCAGAGGGCTGCCTCTGCTGCCTCTTCGCCATGTGTTCTTTGTGTAGAAAATTAGGGCTCTGGAATTCAATAAAATTTTCATTGCCTTTGGCGCTGCTGTAAGAAGTTTAAATTTTGATGAGCGTTCTTGTTATTCGGATGTTTCCATGGTACTTGGAGTAGATTCGGGGTCAAACAGGCTTGATTTCTCCTAGAAGGACTGGGGAAGGGAGGACTTAGTAAAACATAGAAATAAGGAACGTAACATTTTTACATTACTGATGCTTAGATTAAGGTTTTTGCTTCTAAAAATCGTCCTAGATTACTGATGCTTAGATTAAGGTTTTTGCTTCTAAAAATCGTCCTAGAAGTTGCTTAGAATACTAATCATTAACATCCACTGATAAGCATTGTAAGTGAGCTCTGTTTTAATTTCTTATGATTGATAAGCTTTTACATATGATCTGGTTATCTCATTTTAATATAGAAATCTATTTTGTTATCTGTTCTATTTGTCATGAGTTCTTCCTTAATTGCAAAGTTCTCCTTGGTAACAGCATGTTAATCTCAAACAGAATCTCATTCAGAAGTTTTCACAGAGGGTGTCCATACACAAAGGGTGGGCTCAGTCTTAACAAAAAGGAAATAAATCTTTGGTATTTAAAATTAAAAAAAGGTCATAGAGGGGTTTTACTGCAAGCGCCGGAGGGGAGATGACAAGTGAGAAGATAGAGGCAAAAACTCCATATCCTCACATAAAAGGAAACAGAAATTAGCAAAGCTCAAATAGGAAGAGGGAAACAAAAAAATGTGACTAGTCAGTGTTGGGCTGAAACAGGTGCACAAAATTGGAAACAAGTTTTGTGTTGGAAGAAGGAACACCAGACAACGTCACATTGCTAAGATGGCTTTATTAAGCAGACCGAGCAAGGGATAAGCTGTGTCAGGGAGAGCTACACGCTGACGCCCGCTGACACAGCAACGGAGACCTGCCACAGTCATCACTGCAGTGAGCCCACGATGGTGAGCCTGGGGCCACAACATGCCCCTCACCAGCTTCCGTGTCGAGCTCTCGGGCAGTAGCTCAGCTGCAGAGCCGCATGGCTCCGCCTTGGCACGAGCTATGTGGGGTTGGATGTCTGCCCGTGGGTCTTTCTCACCAGGTGCTGTCCATCGCATCAGGCCACGACAGTGTCGTGGTGTGCCTTTCCTGCAGTTTCTGGGGAAGTTCTCCTGTCCGATGTTGATCTGTGGCCTGGGCCAAGGCTCATTGCACTCGGTTCTTGTTTGCCTTGTCCTCCT
Source organism: Aptenodytes forsteri (assembly GCF_000699145.1). Lineage (NCBI taxonomy): Eukaryota > Metazoa > Chordata > Aves > Sphenisciformes > Spheniscidae > Aptenodytes > Aptenodytes forsteri. The sequence continues at coordinate 2,397,187 of NW_008795250.1, read as the reverse complement.
GGCTGTGGTTCATCACACTCAACCTCTCTGCTTTACTCACCTCTTATCCAGCGTGAAGCTGTGATAATCCTGTGTCATTCCATGTGTTGGTCTTGCTGACGGCGGGCAAGTACAGGTTTTGTACGCACACACAATTATTCATTTGCTTACATTGTACATCATTAGTCTATGAATAGTTTAAGCTTTCATGTGTGCATTCACCTGTTGTGTGCAAAACAGTTAAATTTAGGTTAGTGTAGAACAAGCACTTACTCGCTAGTGGGTCCTAATACTCTTAAGTCTTACTTTCATCGATCCTTGTACAAAGTTCAGTGTTTCATCCATACAGAGACTAGCTGGGGAGCTTCTGGCACATCATCTTCCCTAGCTCAAACTGTATGGATTATTGCCATATTGAACACCTTGATCCATTATCGATGCTGTGGATCAGAGTGCAGTGACTATACAGCACGCACGTTATGTCCGTCATCCCCAGACACATTGGAAATAAAACTACGGGAGGGCTGTGCTGTTACCACACCTGCTCTTGCATCTCTGATGGGGTCTAGTTGTGGTTCATCCACAGGAACAGTCCCTCCAGGCACAGGGCAGTTTGCAGAGGATGGCAATATAGGCAAAACCAGATAACAAATTACAATCGGTAACAAATCCCAGGCTTTGACCATTGCCAAAACAGTCACCCCACAGGACAGCTAATGTGTTTGAGGGTTGTTTTATCACCGCAGGCTTGCCAATTGCGGAGACAGCCAAGTTGATTTTTCAGGGAAACCTACAGAATACAGAAAATTCTGTAAAACAATAAAAAAAAGCATCTACCACTATTTACCCTTTTGACTAATATTTTCATGGATTGCATTTAATTTTCTACCATACTCATCTGCACTGCCTCACAAACACGATGCCAGGCACTGCAGCGTGCCCACATACTGCTGCTTTGCCGTCCTAAAGGAAGCCTTTGCCGGCTGCGTTGCCATCCCAATTGCACTGCTTCAACTGTATGCACATCGACCCACCGCAGTACTGGTGTGTGCTGTGTGACCAGCGATTGAGCCACACCTCCCCAGGCCCCAGCTGTGTCGCAGTGAGGTGGGATGGGGCTCCTTGAGGGTGGCTTCTTTCTATATGGAAAACAGCACTTTCTGTTGCTCTTGTGACACCATGCAGCACACTTAACTCCAATTCTTCCACGTGGGCTGTCCCAAAAGCTATCTGTACATGGTCCTCTGAGGCTTGCCTGTGTTCTTCACCAATTTGTATCATGGAGGGTGACGGGGAACTAACACCGGACAATGTGACGCTGATAAGCTCAGTTCATTAAGCAGACCAAGTGAGTGATAGGCCATGTTGGGGGAAGCATTTCATTTGCACTTTCACGCACGTCTCATCAACTGAGACGTATCCCAAATACCAGTCTAGTGAGTCGGTACAGTTGAGCCTGGGAAGGTGTTACATAGGAGCAGAGTGCCCAAGGAGGAACCATTATGTGTTAGAGCTGAGCTGCTACTGCAGAACCCAAGACAGACTGGTCAGAGGGAGAGTTGGGTTTCCCCTGAGTTCTACTGCACCCACACAGCAGGGTGGTATTTGGGTGGGTTGGGTTTGGTGGGTGTGTTGGTATTTGGGTGGATTGGGTTGCTCATGTGCATGAGCATAGAAGTTTCCCAGCCACAGCCTCTCTCTTGCTTGGTCTGCTTAATACGTTGGGCTTAGCAGCTTCGTGTTGCTGGGTGTTCATTCTTCCCCCGTGACCTGATCAACTTCTGTCCAAATGTCAGAAGTTCACGCTGATAAGAGGAGATGTAATGCCTTGTTTTCATGAAGGTGGTGATACGTTGGGTATGTTTGAAACTTTTAACACAGAATTTCTTTAAATTGAGATTCCAGACTTAAATTAGAAAACCACGGTATTAGGGCTGTACAACTGATTGCCTCTCCAGGGTGGTGACACTGATCATCACCAGCAGCATTTAGTCTTATAGAAGGGGGATCTACGTAATGTCAAGGAAGCTTACTAAAAACAAAATGAAAAGGCACAGCCAAAAAGGTTAAATACTTGGCAAGTGGCGTGGTGTTTGTTTAAGGAACTGTATGAGGCTCACAGTGAATATCTAACACCTGTCAAAAGTTATATTGGAAAGACAAAAAAACCCACCCGCAAAACCCCACCGGAAATCTCCTAACAGCAAGGTAAAGAAAATTATTTTTCTCACATTTATATGCAAGTAAAATAATACAAAGCTTTCAATCATTTGCTGATAACATAAAAATATTCTAATAGTTTTTTTCCAAGCCTGTCAGAGGCAGGAAGCCTGCCAGAGAAAGCACAGGGTCAACAGATGATTGAACATAAAGAGAAAGGGGTGAGAAGATGGCCTGAAGCAGAAAAGTGAGTTCTTGATATCCATGTTCTCTGCAAAAGTGGCAGGTTTTTTTGTGGCCTGAAAGTGAAAAGTGAGTTCTTGATATCCATGTTCTCTGCAAAAGTGGCTTTTTTTTTTAAATTTTTTTTAAACTATATATATATTTTAAAAATAGAGGGAGCTTGTGGGGGGGCCTACCTGAAATTGTAGAGCTGGTAAAATGTATTTCAGAACAAATCCATAAAGTGAACAGTAAGAAATCATCAGGACCAGATGGTATTCACTCAAAATTTCTCATTGAGTTTAAGTGTGAAATCCTGAATTACCAAGTGTGCTGTGTAACCTATCGCTTAAATCAGCTAATCAGACAAAAAAAATCAGACTGAAGATACTTGGTGCATGTGACATGAGGTTTTTTAAAAGTCTTTTGGGGGAAATCTGGGAAACAGTGGATAAGTTAATCTGATGTCTGGACCAGTTAAATTGACAAAAATTACCATAAAATGTAGTGTTGTTAGACACATGGGAAATATCCTGTATTGGATCTATTTGTGTGTATTTTGTGGGGAAAGAGACACATCTTACTATTGAGAACCTTTTGAAGGATTTGCTGAGATGTTGGGGGGCTCTTCCATTTCCAGAGCACTTCTAAGAGTCTCTCTCACTAGGAGTCTCAAATGATGGTGCTCTGGAGTCAGAGGGAATGACCTCGTGTAGGTAAAAGAGAAAAATAAATCGTTTCACAGATAGAAAATTAGAGTGGGACTAAGGAGTTCGTTTCATCAGTGCTGAGTCGGCGCCGTTCAGCATTTTTGTAAGCTGTCTGGAAAAGGGGATTGTAAGGTGACAAACTTTGCTGTTGCTTCTGAGTTGATTGGGGTTGTGAGAATGAATGCTGACTGTGAGGAGCTGCAGAAACACCTCGTTGTGTAAGAAACAAGCAATGAAAGGGCAGGTGAAGTTCAATGTACTATAAAGTGGTATATACAGTTAAACATAGTTCTATAAATTTATATAGCGGTGGTCTCTGAACTGCTGCTGGTTAAACATAGTTCTATAAATTTATATAGCGATGGTCTCTGAACTGCTGCGTTTTGCACAGGCATAAAATACTGAAGTTGTGATATGTAGGTCTCGGCGAAAATGCAAGATCTTAAAAAACCAAATTAAACGTTAGGAATTGTTAGGAAAGGAATAGGCACCTAAACAGAAAAATCGTTACAGCACTATCTAAATCTGCGATGGTCCTATATATCAAATGCAGTGAGCAGTTCGTGTTCCCTCCCCTCTTAAATGTAGCAAAGCTCTTAGATGTAGTAAAGCCAAAGAAGGTGTAGAATGTAACAAGGATGATCAAAGTCACATGGAATGTCAAAAACTGTTCTCTTCTGTAAAACCATGAGTGCCATGGGGAAAGCAAATAGGAAATGAATGCTTGTTTCTCTTCAGTTGCAAGAACTAAGAGACTTCACATGGTTGATTGACTCAGAGACATGCAAAAAATGGTAAATTTTCTCAGGGAGCGTCGCGTGGAACTTATTGCTGTGAGCGTTAGGGCTGCTGAAGGCTTACCTGGATCCAGAAAGCAGTGAGAAGAGTTTTTAAAAGCAAAATCTAACCAGGACTATTAAACACAAAGGTATCTCCTCTTTCTCAGGAAATTCCTCGTCCAGGGATTGCTCGACGCTGGAAGAGCATACGGAGATGTATTGCTTTTATGCTTTTCTTATTTTCTTTCCTTGATACTTGCAATTGGCTGCTGTGTGGCACTGTGCAACCTTCACTGTGTTTTTATGTTCCTGGATGTGTCCTGCTGATAAGCAACCTTTGTTTGCCAGTTATCAGGGTATGGTTACTGCGAAAACAGTGCAAAGCAGATGCTACATCTTCAGCAGATACTGGTTAGGTAAGGTAGTTTCTCTAAACACTTCTCGCTATTGCTGAACAGATCAGCTGGCTATAATGGACATTTTTTTACACTTACTTTGTATAGCTAGGATTAAAGGAAGTGTGGCTGCTGTTGCAATCTTGCCAAAGGTTTAATGCCAGCATGCAATTAGTGCACTGAATTGGGCTGCAACTGCTAAGGCACCCCACAAGTGAAAAACATGAAGAAAAATACTGCTAGTATATAGGATGCTCAGAGAACCTGCTGTATGTTTCTGCACCTGGAAAACTTCCCAGACAATTCCATTTGTGGGTATGTGTATGTGACCTCTAATTGTCTGGAGTGCAAATCCATGTGCCAAGCTAACAGCTCACGGCTTTTAATGAGAGTTTTTGCTGAATATGTAGAGTCCTGCATAGTTAGAAGTTCATAATGGTTGCTTTAAAAGACAGTCTTTTGATTTTACTAAAGCTCGTACTGAAAAGAAGAACTTATTTTCATACCAAAGTAGAAGAGCGAGCAATTAATTGTTTAGAGTATTATCTTTTTTAGAACAGGGCAAGAATCTAGATGTTACTCCTATGTAGGACTTCTTCCTGTGCAAGAATGATACATATACATATATGGATGCACACGATTTTTATTTCTATTGCAGTGAGTATTTATGTATTAAGCTCTCTTACCTATTTGAGGTGTCCGATTGCACAACTGCTTAATCTTGCCTTTGCTCAAATAACTGAATCCAGGGCTTCCATTTTTCTTTTGGAGCCAATTTTCTGAGTCATTGATCACTTCCAGCGCTTTCTTGTAAATCAGAGTTCATGTTTTCCTTGAAATGTGGTGCTCAAATAACACGGTGAGCCGAGGCATTAGTGCGTGTAGATGGAAGAGGAGTCGCAGGAGCTGCTGCTTATACCTCTTCGTCTGATCACTTCTTTTCATACCAGTATGATACTGGGAGTCGCGTTTAGTTCATGGTTGTATTTGTGATCTCTGATAAAGTCTTTTTTTCTCAGACCTTTTTCTGCAAAGTTTATTGCTATTACTTCCTATTCCATAAATGTACAGTTAATTATTTCTCCCTGAAAAAGAAATGTGCATTTATTAAATTATATTGTGACATTTTTATTCTACTTTTCTAATTGATCAATATAATTTTACTTTGTTGTTGTTCAGTACCATTCATCCTTATCTGGTTTCTTGGTAGTTGCAATATCATTGAATGTTTGGGGGTTTTTTTAGCTTCTGCTTCTGAAATGTTTAGTTAGGGGCTGGCCTCTGAAGAACAGTTCATACTTCAGCGATTTGTGAATTAAAGCTTTTCACTGTAAATGTAAAATATTTGTGTTCAAATGCAATTTGGTCATCCCCTGAAATCCCACCACTTGTGGGATTGTCCCACTTGTCCCACCACTGAAATCACGCCCGCATATAGCAGATGCTTCAGTGTTTGTGGAGGAAGCTGTAAAGCACCAGACAGTCCACGTGAGCAAAAACCGTAGGAGAACACTGCCTGCTCAGTTGTGCCTTTTCAGCTGATGGGCAGAGTCTAACGCGTCCAACGTAGCCTACCAGAGATCCCATTCACAGAACGGAAAAGTAGTCCCTCTTTCTTTGCTTTATCTGGTAAAGAAGTGGGGAAGAATTCATACTGGTCAGGACGCCACAGGCAGAGAACTGTCGATCTATAAGTATGTTAGCTTTAGTTTTCTAAAAAGTAAAAAACCCATCAATTGTTTACTTGTTAAAAACAGACACATCCAGGCATTATCGTACTAGGTAAGAAAAATAATATAATGTCACTACCACAGAAACTTTCACCTGCAGATTCTGTTCATAGACTGGAACCTTGGTTTTTGCACTATAAAAAACGCTGTGCATGTACTAGTTTACATTTTTATAACCTTTTTGTGTCTTGGTACAGTGATTTTTTTTTTTTAATATTCATTTGATAGTTTTCTATTCTGTGGATATTTCTCTAAAAAGTTTCCTTTTTGTCAGCTTTTGTTTACTATGCAAATTTTCCAGCTGCATATTAAGTGTATTTTAAGGACATGACAGCCCTGCTCAGAGGTTGGGAAGACTTTTGACTTTCCTGTGACATAGTTTGTTTTTTTAATATTTTTTTTTTTTTAAGAGGACTTATTCATATACCTTTGCCATTTTTATGAAAACATTATAACTCACAAAATAAAGGGTAATTTCCTTTTTTTTTTTTTTAGGATACACTTGAAGAAAACCAGCTAATTTGTACAACTATAATATAGAATTAAAAGATAATAACTTCCACTGTCAAACATGAATCTATATTTCATCTGTGTTTTGGTGGGAATGGCAGGAAGTGAAGGGTGTCATGCTATTTTGGAGCAGAATCAAGGTTTTGGAAAAACATGTATTTAGAAGAGCAATAGGCTTGCTAGCTAGTTTGTAATTACGCTTTGATACCATGAAACAGAAAACATTTTCTTAGACTTAGGTGAATAGAAGGCATAACTGAGACGTTTGACAACTTGTTCTCTCTTTAATCATTTCATGTTAGAATTTATCCTGAGTTTGTTTAATCTCATTGTTTGCCTTGCAGTACTTAAACACTTTGTATTTGTTTTTAACGTGATGGGTCTGCTCCATGGGTGCTCCCAAGTGCTATGATAATGCAAATAATGTAAAACATTTTCATCGGTCTGCCCTACGTGTCGTGCCAGCTAGCTGACAGAAATTAGTTGGTTTCAGCTAACTGACCAAGGAGATTGCTATTAGTTTAAATAAAATGCATTCTGTACGTAATGCAGCCTTCTCTGGGGTTAGCACTGAGAAGCAAACTTATCCCAAGCAGTGAAATGGTGTCCTGTGGTCTGATTCGGAGATGGAACTCTCCGCTAAAACACCCTCCAGTTTGGCAAATTTGAAAAAAACAGTTCAAAGATTTTTAAATCCTGTCAAACATCTTATTAAAATAGGTTTGTCACTTGACAGGTAGGTCTGGAGAATGTCTTATGTATTGCAGTGATACCACCGAATATGTTAATACTGATTTAAGGTGTGATTGAATGGATTAACAGGGTGACCATCATACTGCAGAGTTACATCCTTTTTGGAAACAAACTTGCAGTTGTTAAAATCAAGTTTATAAGGATTCTAATAGGATTTGTAACATACTCTAATGGGATATCTTGTTCTCCATGGAGGAGGAGATAAAATTCCTCAGGGCTTACCATTTTAGGCTGATATGAAACATTTTTTATAGTAAAATGTCCAGTTTAAATTCTATTGGTAATCCTGATTGTTAACTGAAATAGAAGATTGGGGTTCTATCCAGAGCATACACCAGAAATGTAATTATAAAATGGAAGTCATTTGACCGTGAATGCTTAAGTTGTGATTGATCAGAGAAATATTATGAAAAATTATCCAGTCTACTTAGTTTTTATATCTGCTATTTGGAGTATGCAAGAACTGTATTTAGAAATTGCTTTTGTATTTGAATGGTAAGCATTGATTGATAGAGATATATTTGTCATGGACGAAAGTATAGAAAGAAGAGGAAAAAGAGATGTTGACAAGAACTATGATTTAATTGTGTGATTTCGGAAAACATGCTTCTAATTTTTGGGGATTGAGGGCATTTGTAGGTGGCTGAGGAAGCAGAAATGGCAACTTCAGTCTTGTCCTTGACAATTTCTATGTGGAAATTCAGTTGTTGCAGTTCAGTCCTTCGGCTGCCTTAGACTGTTGGAGAAGTTGTTATGCTGCGTCAGTGTGCAAAGGGAATAATCCTACAGCGGGGTTAATGCATATTCTTTGTTCGTGCTATAGCAAACAGCGGGTGACAAAACATATGCATCATACTTAATCAGGAAATTTAATCCTGGTATGAGTTGTCTTGTCAGTTTGTGATACTGCGATGCTGAGCAAGATCTTGGGTTTTCCTTCACGTTGCTCATTGCTAGGACAGCAATCACAGGAGGAAGAAGTTCTCCTGACTTAGAGATGATGCTTTTCGCCACTCCACTTACCAGAGACCTGTTTAGACGAGCCAAAAGCTCCTTTGGTTAGTGGTGCTAATGAGTGTTAACTTGCAGTTAGGGAGGACCACGAAGTGGGTGTTGCACCTGCGCTGTGAGCCAGTGTGTTATACATAGAGGATGCTTATATAGTCACATAGCTCTTGAGGGACTTAGCGTTAACAGCGGAGTCATGTCTGCAGGAGTTTGGTGAATTGATGGGAGCAAGGAGAGTAATTCATCTGCACAGAACGAGGAAGGTGATAGAGGACGTGGGGAAACAGCAAAACGCTGTAATAGAGATGATAATCTCCCTTTTACAGTTGATCATGTGTATGTTGTCTTTGATGCTGTGCTTGGACCAACGGCGTATTTATTAATGCTTTTTAAAAAGAGAATAAGTCTTTTCAAAAAGTATAGTTTGCAATCTGTGTTTCTGTTGCGTCAAAATGAGACTATTATGCGCTTCATGTACGACAGTGTTTTAAATGTATTAGGAAGTGAGATAATGGTGCAGCTGCAGCTGCCTGTCCTTTGAGGAGTACTAGACATATAATGCTTAGTTTATTTTTGGATACTTTTAAAGAAAATATTTTAGACTTATATATTTTTTCCTTACTATGGTGATATAAAAGGCCTGCCTGCTTGAGATCACTTCTCTGCCTCTGCAAGGTTTTCTTTGTTGCTCAAGTCTGATCATCAGGAATCGCTGCTGTGCCACCATTAGGGTTTTCTTCCTCCTTCTGGGGAGCAACATGGAGGGGATTTGACTTTTGGGAAAGGTTAACATGCATAAAAATGAGATCTTATCTAGAAGAGCAGCATTTTGATTTGGTTATTGTAGAAGAAGGTTCATTGTGCTTGTAACTAAGAAAGTTGAAAGTTCCGATTAGTTAGTTGTGCAGACCTTGAATTTTTCCTTTTCTTGTGTAGTTATAGCTCAGCTTGATGTTTCAGGTTTGAAATGGGATTGCGAAACCAGAAACCTTTGTTCTTACGTCAGTGATTGTAAGGCTGAAAGGAAAGCTATTCAAGAGATGGAGAGGAGGACTGAATGTAATTAATTTCTCTCTCATTTGAAGCAGAACAGATGGCTGAATTGAAAATAGATTCTTTCGACTATGCCCCTGAAGGCCACAAAATTTCCGTCTTAATGAGAGAGAACAGGCAAGAGCTACGGACCACTGAAAAGACATTTGAAGAAACAGTTGTTCTGTAAAGTTCAGAGTAAATGGTGCCGCTTCAATACTCTCTGCATAGTTATTCAAAAGTTTCTAATCCTTGAGCATTTAGAAAACAATGCACAGACAATGTGGATCCTAAGCCAACATTTTTCTTTGTGAATTCACTGTGTTGGGTCACACTCGTCATGCACGAGGATGAATCAAATAGAGCTTCAGTCCTCTATGGTGGTGTGTTGCCTTTCACCGTTCTTATCCCTGAAGAGAAGGAGGAGCAGAGAGTTGGGGCAATTTGTTTCCATTTTCTTCTGATCACCTGTATTTGTGGAATGGGATCCACGCCCAGCATCCATTCCCATTTCCCCTTCAACTTGGGTGCAATTCCTTTTGCGTAAGTGTAGTTCCTCAGCTCTTCCCATCGTTGTACAACTGTTGGCTTCAAAAAGCCTATTATTTTTCAAATAGTTCACCTTTACTGGGATTTAGCTCAGAAGTTGGAATCAAGTGCTGACGTAGTTTTTTTTTTTCCTTTTCTTTTTTTGATCACTGTTGTGAT
>NW_008795250.1:2365808-2387179 GCF_000699145.1 Aptenodytes forsteri | reverse complement strand
TTTTTCATTTAAATCTACAAAAGGGTGGAAGATGCTCTTGGATAGGGACTCTCTAAGGGTACTACAGTGCACGTGAAATTCCGTGCAAGCATCTCGCAATTTAAATAGTTGTTATTTGCATGCTAACATTAAGAGGGATAGAAGAGTGGGCTGAGCTGCCAAATCTTCTTTGAAGTTGAACTGTCCGTTTGGTAACGGAACACATAATCATCCATTACAAATCTTATTTTATATGGTAATTGGCTCATTTGCTCTCTGGTTATCAATTTAACTTCTCTACCACAAACATCTGTACTTGCAATGTGTTAATCTGTGTGAATGCTAAACATTGACATAGTTAAACTATAAAAGTGTATTTTAAAAGCATTTTTTAAATTCATTAACTGGAAAGTAAATGATAATAAAGAGAGCACTTTATTATATTATTATCCCTTTGTAAGCAGCCTGGCATTTGCTTCATAAGCCAGAGAAGCAAAGTCATTTGAAAAAAAAGCAGCTTGGCATTTGCTTCATAAGCCAGAGAAGCAAAGTCACTTTGAAAAAATAATGTGTTTCAAATTCTAAATCTCCTAAATCAAAAATATTTGAGAGCACATAATAGGATATCTAGTTCAACTTTCATTTTTCTGGCAAAAAATATTGAATCTTACAATTCAATATTAATGCCTGCTTGTGGATGATGCCCCAGGTTAAAGCGGTATCAGTTGCTAAAGATATTTGAGTACTTTCCAAATGTCTTTATTACAAGTTAAACATTAGTGGAGAAAACAGAAATAATCCCAGAACTTTACTTTGCACTAATTTTGTTTCAGATGTGATGGTCCATCGGTTCCCTTATGGTGCTCCTCCTTCCTCCTCACCCTCCACTCGTCTCTCAACCTTTCAGATTAGCGATGGCCATTCCCAGACTACTGCTGTTTGTTCTTCTGTGGTTCAATTTTTGTTTTGCTTTTAAAAAGCTACCTATTTTCTGCTAGGTATCATGGAAGTCTCTTACCCAGTAGGTGGATGTTGAGGGAATTCTGAACTGCTGGCAGCGTACTCAAAGAGGACAATATGCGGAACACTGCTAGAGACATCTTTCTCCAAGACTTTGTGATAGGATCCAGTCTGTGCTGGGCAGACGACGTGTGTACACTGAGGAGTAGGGACTTGCCCTTTCTGATGCTTCTCTTACTGAGGGAAGGTCTGATGTGTCTCCTCTGTGATGTTTATGCTCATGGTTTCCGAAATAAAAGGGTGTCTAAATATGCTTTTGAAAGAGATAACCATTAAACATGTAGAAGTAAACGGAAAACTGGGTAAAAATGTGGTTTAGTTAAATGTAAATTGTATCGTAATACTTCTTTTGATAAAGTAACTTTGGCAGAGGCAGTCTTGAACCCCAAGCAGCTATTTTTTGTGTTAAGAGCCACTCATGATTTTATTGAACTTCTCTTACATATCCCTTTTCTCATCCTTGAGTTTTACAGTGTAGCTACTCAGTACAGCAATTTGCGTGTATTCTGAGGTCATCAGATTAATTTTTTTACACAAGTTTTGTGCTTTTGACAGTAAATGTTATTGGCTTGTGTTTATTAGGATTCCTGTAGTAAGTTTAAGATACGGCTAAGGAATTAAATGTTAGCCTGTAATGAACGTTATGAAAATAGGATCTTTGTACATTCATGGAAAAACTAACTCTTCATGTTTCCAGTTTTTATGTCCCCTTTTTTCAATGATGTAAGCACTTCGAGAGAGAGAGAGAGAGAGAGAGAGTGTGTGTCTGTATACATAGGGAGAAAGAGATTGAAAGGAAATGAGAACATAAACTATTGATCAAGCAGACTAGAACAAAATTACTCATTAGTTAAAAACATCTAACGATGAGAGAGCAATGATCTATCACAGGCTGACATCAGTATGATGCATCTGGGAAAGGGCAAATACGGTAGTAGAATGAATTGGGCAAGATATTTGCTGTAGTGATAACACTGTATTTATGCCATTTTTCAAGTCACTGGTGAGACACATCTGAAATCGCATGCAAATAATTGAAACTCTACAGGCTACGAAGATTAATTCAAACTAGAACAAATACAGAGGGTCTGAGAGGAGGGTGTGGGTGACTTGTCAGACCAGAACTAAGCAAACATGACTTGTTGAGCCTGCCAAAATAAAGGCTGGGATATGGGAAGGGAGTGGAGAAAAAGTGCAGCTCACAATAAATAAAAATGCCAAGGATAAATGCCAGGGAAGAATAAAAATTTTAAAATAAAAGGCACTGTTTTCATAAAGAAGAAGTAATAGCAGTTTGGCCACCAATAAATTCAGAAGACAGTTTTCAAATGTCAGATCTAACGATGAGAGAGCAATGATCTATCACAGGCTGACATCAGTATGATGCATCTGGGAAAGGGCAAATACGGTAGTAGAATGAATTGGGCAAGATATTTGCTGTAGTGATAACACTGTATTTATGCCATTTTTCAAGTCACTGGTGAGACACATCTGAAATCGCATGCAAATAATTGAAACTCTACAGGCTACGAAGATTAATTCAAACTAGAACAAATACAGAGGGTCTGAGAGGAGGGTGTGGGTGACTTGTCAGACCAGAACTAAGCAAACATGACTTGTTGAGCCTGCCAAAATAAAGGCTGGGAATGGGAAGGGTGACTTGTCAGACCAGAACTAAGCAAACATGACTTGTTGAGCCTGCCAAAATAAAGGCTGGGATATGGGAAGGGAGTGGAGAAAAAGTGCAGCTCACAATAAATAAAAATGCCAAGGATAAATGCCAGGGAAGAATAAAAATTTTAAAATAAAAGGCACTGTTTTCATAAAGAAGAAGTAATAGCAGTTTGGCCACCAATAAATTCAGAAGACAGTTTTCAAATGTCAGAGTTATATATGGTTATAACAGCCATCTGATACAGACAGTAGGTACAAAAATAAATCATTTTAAGGTGGAGTTTATGGTGGTTTTGGTAAATTTATGGAAATTATTATATGAAATGGATGTCTGAAGTCATAGGCAACTAGACTCAGCCCCATCCAGATTTTTGCTCCCATGTGAGAGATTTTGAGCACCAAACATACATGTACATCTTTATGTAGTTTCTGATATAGGTTTACGTGCTTATCTGAGAGTTAAGCCATCTTCTTACTCTATCAATAAATATTTCCAAATGTCAGTGTTCTCTTATTTAATTTATAATCCAAAACTTGAGGGTTTTTTGGAGAGCTGCTTGTCTCCAGCCCGCTGTTTTTAAAAATATTAAATCCACCTATAAACCTTTACAGTCATTTCATAGGAAGAAGTAAAACATGATCTAGTATTCCTTATTCCCTAGCATTAAATAAATCCCATTGATAGGTGAAGCGTGTAAAATGTTTGCCTAAACTCTGCAGCCCTTCCATATTGACTTTCTTTGATAAATATTAAAGGGCAAAAGGCCGCTTTTGACTTTCCCGGAACTTGAACAGTCAGACCTACCAACGTAAGTAAGCAAATTGCCCTTATGTTGGTGAGTGTAGTAAAAACAAATAAATAGGGGAATGTTCTTCATAATAGATGATATTCAAATTGCATGTGCCTGCAAACAGCTCTTCTTTCTGCCGCTAAGCTAAAGAAGCTGCGAGTCCTCATACGCAGCTGGATGCTTCTTAGTGGCACATTCGTTCACAGAAGATTTTTAACACGTCTGCGCATTGGACACTTGGGGCTTGTATTACCGAAAAATTCTGTATCTTTGAGTTTTTATGGATTTGAAATATCTTCAATTTAATTAATCTTACTCTGAATGCATAAGGACATCTAAAAAGGCAGCCAAGACCCACAGATAACAACTTTGGTACGTGTCTTAGATGAAGAACCTTTCTACTTTACTGTGTTATGAAATACACGTCTTTGGTCATACATATCTGTAATGCTTTATCAATATGATACAAAGGTATGTGTATAGTCCTGTACATGGTGTTTCTTGGGCTTACACAAACCAGAGAAGAAATCTTTGGATAAATGCAGCACTGCCTATTTGATAAGCTGAGTTTCTTCACAGAAACACAAGGCAGTGGTGCCCTAGGAAAGTTTCATCTTAGTTTTGTGTCCGTTCATTTTTAAGAGTCTTTTTTAATACAATTTTAGCTTTTGGTTACCTACTGACTTAAGTATTGAGCACAAAGGACTCCCTGAAAAATCTCTAGTGTGTCAACTGAAGGATTTTATCTGAATAAACAAACTGTTGCTGATCATGAGACACCCTTACAGAATGCAGCCTGGCTGCGCTACCGCTGTTCTGTGCTCTGCGGAGCTCCAGCTGGCCTTACCGTGCATCGAAGTGTGGATTACTAAAAAAGTTGTAGACAGCTGTTTTCATCATGGCCTGACTTTTTAATTTCAAATCTAACTTACAATCTTTCCATTTGACAAATTAATAAACTTTGCTGCAGGAAGGGGTAAAGGCTTTCATTGTCTTGCTGGGAGTTTATCCCACAAGATTCTTTATTTGTGAACGGAGCTTAAAGCTGTTGCACAATTAAGCACTAAATGATTTGTTCAGATGAACTCTGAGTTGGTGAAGGAAGAGTGTGAATGATGTCTGAAATCCACTGCCTGCTGTGGTCTTTTTAGCATGCAGCGACATGCCTACAGCAGATAAGAGAGTGCAACGTGTTCTTCAACCACAGCAATATTTTTTTCCAAATGGCATCTATGTCTCTCGGTTTTAAAATACTTAACTTTACACTTTACACATCTTGGCTCGATTTCTTCTTTCATGCATTCTTAAGAGGTCATTTCAGATTAAAATGGCTGGCTGTTTAACTGGCCCGAATGTAATTTTTGAAGTAGCGCGGAGCTTGTATCAGCTTCTGTCAAACCCTGATCTGAAAATTTCTGCCAGCATTGCTGCTGTTTGTGCTGGAGTCCCTGAAGCCGTCTTTTTATGTGTTGAGTCTTACTGTATGTTAGAGTAGGAGCACAACTGCTGTGTGTTTGTGGATGCTAACACCATCTTTTGTCTTTCTTCCATTTTATTCGAAGTTCCTCCTGAATTTCTGAAGCGGCCTGCAAATATTTATGCTCATGAATCTATGGACATTGTGTTTGAGTGTGAGGTGACTGGAAAACCTACTCCAACTGTGAAATGGGTCAAGAATGGAGACATGGTGATCCCAAGTGACTATTTCAAAATTGTTGTAAGTATATTGTCCGTTTTGCAGATTATTAAGCTGTCGATCTGTCTGTTAGTCCTCTAACACATATGCGCGGAAGCTAGGTTCTTTTATAGGACCGGCTTCCTATTTTTGTACTATTGATGTTTGGGGCCTGGAAGAGAAATGGTTTCTTGAAACCTTTAATGCTCCGTAATTCAGTCATTTTACGGAAACGCTAAGGCATGTTGCTTATATTGTATGAGTTGATTTCTTTATAGCTTAGATTTTCCATGAGGGACAGACGCACACACAATGACAAAATGGACTTTGTTGGTTGAATGTGTTAAAGTGCAAGCTTGCTGTGAACGCTGACTGACTACGTTTTCTGCAGTTGTGAGTGAGCAATGAAAATCACAATTTCAAACAGGAGTTTCAATATAAATATAACCGAGTTGTGGATCATGAGTTTTGGCACACCGGTACTTCTAGAGGGAAATTTTAGATGTAGTGAAAGTCATTATTGAGACATGGTTGAGAACTTAATGGTTGTATAATTGGGTATACCTGAGGTCGTAGGATTGTAACAGAGAGCTATGCAGTTATATTCAGTGCTTAAAATATCGTAAAAATGGCTGTGGAAATGTTATGACTTACCAGCGATATGTGATGTTAGAAAATGATAGCCATTAGTAAGAGCTTCTGCTGCTTTTTGATACCGTATAATTTGAGGATTCAGTGCAAAAGAGATTAAATCAGACGGGAACTCCAAATACACTTTTCCATGTTACTGTTCAGAAGTTTCTCCTGTCATAGTAATGTGCCATAATAACACCATTGTTTTTGCAATTGCACCCCATTTTTAAGTGTTGTGATTTTCCTTTACTCCTCAGAAAGAACATAATCTGCAAGTTTTGGGTCTGGTGAAATCAGATGAAGGATTCTATCAGTGCATTGCAGAAAATGATGTTGGAAACGCACAGGCTGGAGCCCAGCTGATAATACTTGACCTTGGTAAGATAAACCGTGACAATACAGTGCCAAAAGATGGGGAGGAACAGTTTCAAGGGACCGTTTCCAGATGATGTGTTATATCTATAACTCAGCTAGAGTAGGATGGTGTTTTAAAATTGTATGAGTGTTTCAGTGTCGTCTTCTGTACACTTAAATTTACTTAGGAGAAGTTAAGGTGTTCTATAGGATTCACCTTGTATTTTGGAAAATATGTAGAAAATATTTAGGGCAATAATAAACTGTAGCCAGAAATCTGAAATACTGTTGCATGCTGAGATTTTAATGAAAATGAAAATGCCAAAATGAAAAAGCCAAAATGAAAACAGTCGCTGAAATTACAAAAATGAAAAATAAGCAATTATGGAGCGCACTGCAAATGAAGTATTTTACACCAAAGTCATTCCAGTGTCCAAAGCTTTTTTTCTGCTATTAGTTTAAAAAGTAGTAAGCTTTGTCATTTCTGTAAGCTGCAACTATAAATTTTTTTTTTGAGTTACAGCTGCAGTTTAAGATAAATATTTGTTATTGTGCTCCAGTCAGTGGAATTGCTAACAGTGCTCACCCTCTTGCAATGTCCTGCATTGCACACTGTGGATGTTAAAAGGGAATAATTGCTGTTGCAATTAAAGAACTACTATCTTCCAGAAAAAAAAGGTAGTACAAATATCATGGCTAAGGCATCAGCTTGTTTTGCTCTTTCAGGTCACACAGTTCTTAAAAATAATTTCTAAGAGCACAAGGAAGAAAACTGATACTAAGGGGGATGAGGGGAGAGACAAGTCACAGAAGAAAATATTAATTCTATGCTTTTGGGGGCTTTGGTGTTGCCTGTTTTTTTGGGGTATTGTTTCAAAATTCTAATTTCTTTTTTATTTGGATGGAAAGGATTTAGGAGAAGCAGTCTTTTATATGGTCAGAGGCATGATGTAACTTCACACTTGCGATTTTAACAGATGTGAATCTGCTAGACCTGGTTTTGGCGTTCAACGTAGAGAGTAAACTGTTACGAGAGTGCCATAAAGAGAGATTTTCCATTTCTTTTCTGATTGTTTTGTAGAGTAGTTGTGCACTTAAAACTTCTTCTGAATTCTCGTTTGGATATGGGTACGTTTCATTGCTGGCTGAAGAGATGCATGTACTTTCCACAATTATTTGGGGAATGAAAGGTGCCCTCTACTGGATTCAGTAGCTTTAATGCTATAGAGCTGTGGGATTTCAACCTCCAAGTAGCGTTAGGCATCTGGATCCAGCAGCGGCCTACTGTCATCAGGTTGCCAGAAAAATTATTAAAAGTGATTTTATTTCTGCTATATGCATGAATCACCCGAGTAGTTTCCAAATCTTTCAAGCGGAAGCGTTATTCCATATTTTCCACATTTGAAAAATACTGAATAATTAATGCACTTGGGTTTTGAAGCCCTGCCCAAGTTTGTACTTTCACCCAGTTCCCAGTAGTGGTTTATAAATTACTATTACGGTGATTATTTTAGTTCCTGTGGTCTCACTCTTCTTCCTTTCCCTCCCCTGTTGTTTGCCCAGTGGTTCCTCCTTCCTGTTCTACTCTGGCAACCTGTCCTGTTTTACTAAAGGACTTTGCCTTATAATGCTGTCCTTTTTCTTTTGCATGCTGCCAAAGGATTATGGATGCAGTGTTGATGGAGTCTCATTTTGGGTGTAAAGAGAGACCCCCGAAGTCGTATCGTTCTGTTACATGGCCTGCAGTGTTTTTAACAATGCACTCCCTGTGTAACACTGATGCATTTTAGTTGTTGTTTTCCAACAGTAGAGATAACCACGTGATACATCACTGAAAGTGCGTTCTGGGTTCTTTGTTGTTGTTGAGTAGTGGCGTAACAAGTAGCACAACCATGAATGGATGTGCTGTGTCTCAGTTGTGATATATGAAAACTGGTATGATATACACAGTCAAAGAAAATACAGATTTTGATATCTTCTTTTAATACCTTATCACAGTATATGAATGGCAAAGGAGGAAGCGATATTCAGGGAGAGAGAGTGAAGGTATCGTGTGTAGTAGTTCTTTCATGACAGATATCTTCATACGAAAATTAAAACCACTTATTTGAGCAAAAACTATTCTGAACATTTCAGTCGTTAATACAGAAAGCTTTTTTTTTTAAATTCATACCTGATGATGAGAAATACCTACTTTGCCAATTTTAAAAGTAATTTCAGTGAAAAAATGTTAAGCGTTCATCAAAGTTCTTCATCCCAATTAGCAGTATGTCCCTTCCCTTGCTGTTCTCTGTTTTCTCCTTCCTGAATGGAATTGGCAAACACCTGGCTATTTACAATCTATTTCCAGTTAGCCCTTTTGCTTATCATATCAAATTGATCTTTAATAAATTAAATTTATATTAGAAAGTAGGCATTTCTCAGAGAGGCCGCATGCATTCTTTATGGGCCAGTGCTGAAGAAATGGACCAAGGCGATTGTGTGGGCATCTATAAATGGTCTACAGCATTGATTGTGGTGTAATGGACAATGAGGGAGGGGGTCGTTGGCTGCCATCAGAGATGAGTTTGAGTAGTTGGAAAAGGCAGTTACTCAGACTTTGAGGGAGATACGCTGAGAAAGGTTAAATAAAATAAACCAATAAAACTTTGCACTTTACATATTAGATCAGAACTTAGTTGTCTCTTCTGTACATTAACTTGTTTCAATCTAAACCCTTCATATGGAAATTTTCCAACGTGTTGGTTTTTGCTGCCTAGAACGATACTGTTTCATCCATAGCTTTATTGAGGTGTACCGTAAGGGTTTTTGAGTGGTCTGAAAGTAAAATACCCCATCTGTATTTTCTTCAGTCTTAGATGGTTGCATAATTTTTAAATACAGTAGGCGGTAAAGTATATAATGTGATCATCTGGTACAACAAAAGGTTTTCTGTGTTTGGACATAGATTTCTGACTTAGCAGGTAGCCGTATTTTGGTGATTCACATTGTCTTCTGCAAGTTTTGGTGCATAAATGCACATGAGTGTATGTTGTGCGTAGCCACACAGACCAGTGTATATGCAGACTCTCATCTGCTAGAATAAGCTTAATATAATTGTTGGTCAGACATAAGTTTCTTTTGGGTTGGTCTTTTTTGTATTTGGGGTGAATTCTGAAAAGCTTGCAGCGTACACAGAAGTTATTTGTGGAAAATATTAAAACAAAGAACTGACTAGCTAAAAAAGTTAGGGTAATTTGAAGGCTTAGTGGAGTGGCTGTTTTATTTTCAAATTCTGTAATTCTCTGTTGGTAAGTTTAGAAAAGACGACTGTACTGGGAAATGGGTTGGCTGTACAAAGTGCACAACTTTTGCCTTTTCTGGACTATATAAAAGAATTGTGGCATTGAGAGAAGAGATTTTAGGACAACTATTCATAATTGAGAAGGTTAAAAGGGAGAGGAGAAGGGAGTAGGATTCAGGTAAATGGTCTGAGTTAAATACTCTTCTCCTACCAGTATCCCCTGGACTTAACTTCAGGTGTAGAATTCTGCAAGAGAGTTGAAAAGCGTCGCATCTGCTTTCAAAATACTTTGAGATTTGAAACTGTGTCCTGTTTCTGAGATAGTGCCCGTCTCCTGGAGGCTAAGTGCCTTTGGGAATTGCACTGGAGGTGCCTGGTCTGCCTTTTGGGGAGAATTTAAGAACTACCTAAAGAAAGGGAGGTACCTCAATTCCCACATTCCTCTGCACTTGCCCTCTGCCAGCGTTTGGCAGTCTTGATGCTCCTCTCTTTGCCTTAGTGATTGGAAGATAGGTGGTCTTGTCTTATATCCTGCAAATGCCACCACGGAGGACTCCTGCATATCCCAGTGAGAAGGAATAACCTTAGTCGTGCCTTGGGAATTACTTTCTCAGCAGCCCCAAAATCTCTCTCCCCTCCTTTTTTACACAAAACCAGCCTTTTTTACTTACAGTTAGATCCTGACGGGTCAGCCAATTACGGATATATCATATCATATACTAATATGCTCAATTATAACAAAGCTATTTCTTGTCATCGTTTTTACGGCATTATTATGCGTGGTCTGTGAAAACCTCAGTAATGGATACATTTGGGTTTTCTTTGTGGAGGTTAAATGCTAGTGACAAGACTGAAAAATTCAGCCAGGACCTGTAACCTGGCCTTTCCCCGTGTCGCTGGCATTGCTCAGAATTGCCATTTGGGAACTGAAGAAAGAACAGGTGGTAATAAGTAAAAGGAGGTGCCTTTGGGGGAGGGAGGCAGATGGTTCCCTGTCACCCCTATGTGATAGGCATTTGACAAGTACTCAGGCACCAAAAAAAAGGAGTGATTCTTGAATGCTGTATAAAGAAAAATCATAGACTGTAAACAAATATGCCACATTATTTAGGGAACAATTTCAAAACATTATTTGAGATGCACTGTATCACCTTCAAAATTCCAAAGTAAGTGTAGTATACGGCGTGATTTTTGTACTTTTATACTGCAAAAGTTAGTGATTACCATTCTGTGCCATATTTGTGAGTTGTATAGGAGTGAGATCTTCAAGTGAATGAATTGAATATGCTGCTGGTATCCAGTGGTACACCACGTCAAGATTTTTTTGTAGTGGAACTATCCATTTCTTTAAACTTAAATTTTTCATGAAAAAAAGTTTATATCCAAGCAAGGATATTCTGCACGTGAATTAATATTACCAGCATGGGAAATGAGGAGGAATTAGAAGTCTGCATGTAGTTGCAGAGCTGTGAGGCATTTGGGATTGCAGAGATGTGTTAGGATAGCTGCAAGGGAGGGATACAGGCTCTTTGAGGACGGGGTGGGGAAGCAAGGAAGAAGGTCACGCTATATGCAGAGGTCTGACTCGAATGCATGTAGCTTTGCCTTGGGAGGGGATGATGAGCCAGCCGAGAGCTTATGTGTAAGGATCGGAGGATGGAAGGACAGCATTGTCGTGCATGTCTGCTAGAGATCAACTAATCAAGGGGAATAAGTAGATGAAGCCTTCTTTACACAACTGGAGGTTGCAGGCCCTGGTATTTATGTGGGTTTTTTAACCATCTGGTGTCCACTGGAATGGCAACTTGATGGTGTGGCAGGTAATATAGGGGGTTTCTGGAGTAGGCTGAAGAGATTTTCTTGACACGGGTTGTCCGTGGATGACTGGTGGAGGTGGTGTGTTGGACCTGCTATTCAGGAAGAAAAAAGAACTGGTCAGGGATATAAAGGTCATAGCAGCTTTGGCAGCAGCTATCATGAGATGTTTTAATTTAGCTTTCTAAGAGAACTGATCAAAGCAAATAGCAAAATTACAGCCTTGGACTTCAGGACAGGAGATTTTGACTTGTTCAGGGATCTTTTTGGCAGGTTCCCATGGGAAATTGTGTTGATGGGCAAGAGGTGAAACATTTGATCTTGAAGGACAGTCTTTTCAAAGTACAAGACTGGTCTATTCTAAAGTGCAGGAATTTGAATGTGCATGGCCAGGAGACCAGTAGGGATAAAGAAGGAGCTCCTGACTGAGCTCAAACACAAGAAGTACACAGAAGTTGGAAGCAAAGGCAGAAAAGTGACAGATACTGCCTGGATGTGCAGGGATAGGACTAGGAAAGACAAAGCTCATCTGGAGCTAGAACCATTTCAGGGATGGTTATGGAGCAAATCGCCCTGGAAGCCATGCCTGGGTACATAAAGGACATGATGATGATGACTGGGAAAATCCAGCATGGATTTACCAAGGAAAAATTGTGCCCAACTATCCCAGTAGCCTTCTAAGGTTAAATGGTTGGCCCTGTGATCGAGAGGAGAGGACTGGGTATCGTTTACTTTGCCTTTAGCAAGGCCTTTGACACCATCTCCAGTTGTATCCCTGCAGCTAAACTGGGGAAATACAGACTGGACGGGTGGATGGTGGGGTGTGTGGAGAGCTGGCTGGCCCAGCAGGCTCCCAGCATCACGGTGAATGGGATGAAGACCAACTGGCAGCCCAGGTAATGAGTGGTGTTACCCAGGGCTTGATGCTGGGACAAGATAGGGTTTCATATCTCCATCAGACCTGGATGATGGGACAGAGAGCGTCCGTAGCAGGTTTGCAGGTTATACCAGATTGGGAGGAGCAGTAGATATACTGGCAGAGAGGGACCCCGCCAGACCGGAGACGTGGGCTGGTGGGAACCTGAGAGTTCAACATTGACACATGCAGAGTCCTGCATCGGAACCAGAGTGACTCCTTGCAGTGGTAGAGGCTGGCCGCCAACTAAGCAAGCAGCTTTACAGAAATGGACTTGGTGGGATAGGCAGGAGTTCAAACGATGTGATTGTTCCCCCCTACTTGGCACTGGTGAGACCACATTAGGACAGTTTTAAGCTTCCCAACACAAGACAGACATTGGCATAGTGGAGACCTACCAAGATAGTTAGGGAGCTGGAGCACATGATGTACTGAGATGTATTGTGACTCTGAGAGAAATGAGTTTGATTATTCCTGAAGAATGAAAGCCTAAGAACATCTTACTGCTCAACCAGCTGATGGAGGGCATAGAGCAGATGGAGGTAACAGGAAAAGACTGCAAAAAGGGTATTTCTGATCAGATAAAATGGTTTCACAGTGAGGGTAGCTGCAGCTGGAACAGGTTGCCCAGGAAGGTTGTGAAATCTCTGTTCTTGGGAGATACTCAAGACACACCTAGACAAGGCCCTGAGCAACCTGGTCAAAGGTGGCTCTGCTCAAGTGAGGGGTTGCATAGATGAACTCCTGAGATCCCTCCTAACTAGCAGTATTCTATGATTCAGAAAAACTGTTGGTCTGAGAGGTGTGAATGGACCCTATTTATCTCTTTGTATATAGTCTTAATGTAATAGTCAAATTATGACAATTTTGTGGTATATATTTCCCTGCTGATCTCCTTATGAGAAACATAAATGTCTGGTATTGGTGGCACAGTTTGATGTTGCAAACCAAATTTGATTAAAGTATAACACCACTTCAGTTGCACTGTATGATATTAATTCCTTCACTGAATT
The DNA here is from genome assembly GCF_000699145.1 of Aptenodytes forsteri. Taxonomy (NCBI): domain Eukaryota; kingdom Metazoa; phylum Chordata; class Aves; order Sphenisciformes; family Spheniscidae; genus Aptenodytes; species Aptenodytes forsteri. The sequence continues at coordinate 2,374,026 of NW_008795250.1, read as the reverse complement.
GCCTTATGTGAATCCTAATTCTGAGAGAGTTTTGAAGACATCATTTATTGACCTAAGTCCGTGCTCTCTTTGTGTAATTGAATTCTGTCCAGGACCATTGCTGCATGAATAATTTCATTTTATGTTGATACTTCTCTGCCGGAGTTTGGCCATGAGCTATGTCAGGTCTCATAGCAGTGGAATGAGGTGGACGGGACTCCTGGTAGGGTAGGGTGGGGACTTCCCTGACCCGCAGCAGGGTGGAGAACATCAGAAGTCTGATGAAAGTTTTCTGGAGTCAGCACATTTCAGCTAAGCTTGTGTCGAAAATCTGGCATTTCTATACCACAAGGGGTATTCAGTTGTTTGAGGTTACTTCAGGCTGACACAGACTCGGAGATTTCAGTGGATCAGATTCCACTCTTAAAAGCTATTTCACCTCCCCTAGACTGACGCCAATCAAAAACATTTCCACCTGTAGTTGGATTTCCAACTTCTTGGTAGTCAAACCTTGGACCCTTTTTGCTTAACTTGTAGAGTGTCGAACCTTGGTGTGCTTGCAGCCCTCCTGACTTTGCATGCGTTCAAAGCTTATGAGCATTTTCTCCGCTCCGTCATCTGGGTTGTTAAAAAAATAACATCGAATCTTATGGAGCTCGGTATCCCCTCCTGTACACCCCAGTTCAATATCACCTCTCCTTCTGACACCGAAGCACTGAGAACTATTCTGAGTGTGATTCTCCAGCCAGTTATGAATCTACTTTTGTAGTAGCCTCATCTGGAACACGTTTGCTTGCTTTTGAAAATTTCATGCGAGGCAATATCAAAAGCCTTATTTAAATCAAGTTATATGAAATACTCTGTGTTTTCCATATCTGTAAGATCCATTATTCTGTTGTAGGAGGCAAATATAATTTCTTTTTGACAAATTTTGGCTTCTGCTGAAAGAAATCCAAAAGTTGGCACTAACAGGTTTGTGCTCTGATTTGAAAAACTCAGTTGCACTTTGGGGTATTTTCCATATGTAAAAATTTACATAAATTTAACTTCTACCCTTGTCTGGTTCGAGCCCAGAGGCAGACAACTTACATGTTACTTCAGGACCTATTTTGGATGATTTCACAGATATCAAATATAATTTCTCAGGCTCTCTCACATCTTACAGAGGTTTTTTTTTGGAATATTTTGTATGCAGTCACATACTGTGAATCAAGAACGTTTAGTGTTGTTGTCAAGGTAATACAGTAAATATTTTCTCAGTCCGTGGAATTCTATGGAGTTCTTGGAGACTATGGAAGTACTTGAAAAACATGCAGGGCATTATGGATGAAATTTCAGAGCAAGATGAAAAAAAGTCCACTGAATAAAAGAGAAGGACTCCGTTGGGTCTTCTTCCTGAAGACTGTTCTATTTCTTCACTCAAAGAGAAATGTCTTCGTGTTCTTTCTGTCTTGTACAATTTTACGTGTTTTAACGCAAGGAGAATCGAGGTCCCTGTGGTTTATGTGAGTGACTTTCAGAAGGCTTAGTGTCCACCAGAGAAGAAATGATTTGTAGATTAAAACTGAATAGTAAGGCTGCAAACCCTTGCAACCAAGAATTCAAATTTTCTGTAAAGAGGAAAAAGTGCTCGAAAGAAATGAATTGTGGATCTCAAGGGAGCAGGAAATAGTAATGAACCTGACAGCAGGTCTGTGCAAAGGGCACCCGACCCTGCTAGGATGGAAAACCTGGTGAGATTTGAGAGATCCCATCTGGTGTCATGTGGGGGGAAGATCCAAAAGTAGGAGGATGGAAAATCCACTACGATGAGTATCTTTAGAGAAAAGACTAGCAGGGGAATTTCCTCTCCCCTTGAGAAACCTCCCCACTTCTGTCTATCATATGTCAACGTATAGCCATGTGGGTTTTTTACTCAGCAGACTCAAGGCTTTTTTTTAATGAAAGCAACCAGTTGCCATGTTAAAACATGATATTCATACAGTGTTTATCACAGTTTATGTAAAAAATTGTCTCACAAGTTTAGAAAATAATACAGAAGGTTACGGGACTGCGATACTTGAGCCGAGTATCTTCTATATGATATATGCCATTTAAAATAGTTTGACTGTTCGTGGCAGTTACTGTGTTACAAAATCCAAGTCATTTCCTCATTCACCGCTGTACATGCACCAAGCTCTCTGCTCTTCTGTGTGCACACACATATTCACAGGTATAAAAAGATTTGCATGCATAAATACTCATCTTTTTAAATGAAAGAGTTTTAGGATGCTGTAGATACCACAATTCTGCGAAAAACTCTAAAAGCAATGAGTGTAACAAGTACGACCTCAATACTGATGGCATAATGAAGGTTTTAAAAGATAATGGCAACGCTTGTGTTAAAAGTAGGCGAAAGGTTTTCCAAACTTGCTGCCTCGATCACTGTTTTATAATATTGAAATGGCTTCATGTGAATGATAGATGAACAGCTTGTAAGTCTCATCTTGAAAGTTGTGTTTTAGGAACATAAACAGCATCTGAAATCGCAAACTGACTTAAACAGTATTTTGTAAAACCAGAGCCAAACTCTATTTTGTTACTGGTTGTGTACACTTCATTGCTAGTTTTCTGTAAACATAACAGTATGTTCTCCTCTTTAAAGCTGAAAGACTTTTTTCATTTTAATTTTGATTTTAATTTACATTACTTAGCTAGTCTTCCTCAGTGAAAGTCAGCATTTATGTTTCTCATGGCTGCATGTATGTTCAAAATTGCCAGAAAGCTGTTTTAATTCAGTTCGTTTCATTTCTTGACTCAATACCTGTTTAAAAAATGGCCTTTATTTATTCCCTCTTTATGGCCCCTGCTTATGTATAGTCTTACTGAGAAGTCCAACTGATTAAACTGAACTACACCCGATCACAAAGTTCTTGAATTTTAACTTCTTGAAATTGGGACCTAAACAGCTCTCATATTCTGCGTTCAAGAGACTGTTCATGTTTAAAGTTGGCATGCGCTTTAAATAAATTGGTCTAATTTAGATTAAATTAGTAATAGATTAATGTTTGACAGTGCGTGGTGAATTGCAGGAAGGCATAACAAAATTGATAGGATGCTTTGATTGTGCTTATTAGTTTTCATTTTTTGTTTTATGACTGTATTTACAGTTGACTTGGCAAAGAAATTTGAAACCTTGTGAAGGTATTCATATCAGATTGTGTGCACCATGACTTAAATTTAAGTCTGCTCAGGGCAAATACGGGTTATGGTGATTGCTACTTAGGCAGTTTTACTTTGAAACACTTGGACTGTGTCACCTGTTTAATTTTGGTTTTCATGAGTGAAATGAATGATTCAAAGGTACTTGTGTTTAAAGAAATTATATGTCATACTGTAAAGAAGAATAATATGTAAGGAATGTTAGGTGGAGGCAGAGAAAGAACCTGTAGGAGCAAAAAGCTTCGATGTATTTTGAGAAACATTCAACACATATTAATACATGTTTTCTATCCTTCACCTGTATTTATATTTATTGTACCGCAGCAAAAGCGGAATGAACTAGAATGTGTATACGCTGTATGACAACTGTGAAACAGGCTCAAAGGCTTTGAGTCCCTGTTTTATATCACCCCTTCTGGGTTATCCTGAATTCCCAATAGAGTTTCTCGGTCCAATAAAAGTCTCTTTGCCACCAGAACGGCTAATAAACGCAAATACGCTTACCGTAACACCACTTAACCAAATCCACCAATTTCATTTTCCATTTATCCTCTTGTATTTTATGTAATTGTTGTTTCTGTCAGCTTGGCTAATGCCTTACTAGGTAATCTGTTGTCAGCAATGAGTATTACCAGGAACCAAAGCTGTGCAGCTCTGAAACGGTGTTAAGCAAATGCAAGTGTATTCAGTGTGACCGGCTAGAGTTGTTGAGTGACGGTTGATTGTTCCTCTGCCTGTATATGGCTTCTAGTTATAGGTGAAAGTAAAAATGATCAGGGTGAGGAACATCAGCTGTAGGTATAGGATGCATTCATTGTATCACGATGGGTGTTTGGTTTTAGTGGTTTTAGTGTTTTTTCGTTTTTTTTCTTGTTTAGATGAAGAGTATAATGGCAGGATTAGCTTTAGCTTGATGTCTGTCATGACTACCGAAGGCCTTTATTATTCATAAACAGGGTTGTGAAGACTGACAGAAGTAGCCTTACTCTGTAATTGATCCTAGCCTCATGTCGTAAAGGAAAATATCAGATTTTGTCAGTCTCGCACCAGAGGGGGGAACAAACGTGTGGATATGGTCTTAAGTGGTTGCTTATATTTCAAAGTTGCTAAATTATACAGTAATATCAGAGACAGCTGAATGCCGTTTGGAGAAAAAGGATTGGTTTACAGTTTGGTTGCATGTGTAATAGGATTCATGCAGTTGAATATCTGAATCTGGGAGAAGACTGTCTTACTTCTGATGTCACAGATTTTTCCAGCAGGCTTGACAAGATAACCTGAAGAGGCTTACGGGTTTTATACCATGAGGAAAACAAATAAATCTAACAAATAAATAAGTCTAACACTGATTTTTAATAATGTGCATTCAAATTTGCCTAATTTCAGTATTGAAACTAACTGCAAATTGCAACTGTTCTCACTGCATTAGAAATATCCTGGGGTGGTATTTTCTTGGGTTTTTTGATTGTTTCCCCTCTCCTATCGTCTCTCTCCCCTCCAAAAAGAAGGAACCTAATAATTGTGGAGCCAAAGTCTTTAAAAGACAAATGGATTCTGTATGGTTTTCCTGTTGACACGTTATTACTGAAGGTGCTAAAGGAAAATAAGGAGAAAGAGGAAAGTCGTACCTGGCTCTGCTTTTCTGAGTCCAAGTCACAGAGCTACTGGGGGCTACTGTGTCTCAGCAATGGGCATTTCACCGTGGGACGAGAGTCAGTGTCCTGTCTCATTCTTTTCTTCAGCACCATTTTGCATATAACTGCTTTTTAATCTTGTTGGTCAAGAGTTTTTAACAGTGGTCGATGACCAGAGTAATTCACGTTTAAAATGTTGCGACTGTTGCTGTAGACTTGGCTCATGTACATTAGGGGAATAAGCTCACATTCTTGTGTGCTGTGATGCGCACGCCAAAATCCCAAGCCTCTGTGCTAGTGAAAGAAGTGGTATTTTAAAAATGCTGATGGGGTTTACTATTTCTGTTAGAATTAGAAATATGAAGAAGCAAAAGAACATCACCGGGTTCTTTAAAAGTAGAAAGTAGAAAATCTTAATTAAGAGTTCGTAAGATTGGCTTGTGTCCCCTTTATGTGAATTCCCAAACATCCTGATACCTCATCTAGTTTCTATAAAAACAGTGGGTCTGAGGTAGCCTGTGAATAGTAAGCGAGCAGCAGATACGTGTGGTCTTTAACAGAGAAATGCAGTGGAAATGAGTATAAAAAACCCCGATACCCCATCTAGTAGTATTGCTCTATACGTGTTACAGCCTAAAGGAGGAAAAGGGCCTAAAAGAGGAGAGGTGGGGTTTGCTTGGTATCTTCTCTCCCTTAAACAAAAAAGTTTGTACCAACCTAAATGAAAGACAAATAGAGTGCACTAGGTATGTATAAGAAACAAGTAGTTAAATAAGTCGATGTTTGATAAAGAGATTAGCAGAAATGAGTAACGTTTTGACATACAAACAGCTTGTTCAGTCTCATCTGTTGCAGCTTCAGCTTGCCAGAGTTGTTGCTGCGGAGTTGTTTGAAGTGTCAACAGAGGGAAATTATCTTTCACTTCCAAGTTATTTCTCGGAGAAAACCATGTAGGCTAACATTCAGATAAATCCTGTGAGTGCTGCAGCCACCGCTGGATTGGCACACATCAACTGCCGATATCCTAAACAGGGAGATGGACGTTTTACCCAGAGGAAACTTTGAGGAGCATTACGGTCATTTAAAAAAAGCTTCAGTTTAAAAGTTATCTACAAGAAGGAGCGTTGGACAGTAGCAGGAATTGCACCTTGTGGATTAGCAACCGCAGCTGGAGGATGGGTTAATTTATTTCCATTTAGGCTGTTACTGAGAAAGGAGAGAAAGGGAGCACTTATCCTGTGGTGTTTCTTTGAAAATACATCCTTAAATAGTCAAGTAGTGTGGCTTGATCATGGTACCGCTGTAGTGGTACTGCTCTGCCATCGAAGCAGTGACTTAGTCCTAAACCTGGCTGGTTGAAATTGTTATTGTTAATTATTTGTAGCATTTACAGAATTGACAGCATCTGTGGCCCTGTTACCTTGGGTGTGCAAACAGTGAGTGAAAACTGAACAACGCTGCGAAAAACACGGAAGGTGAGATGGAAATGAAGGCGTGGGGAGGTGATTTGCTCAAAGTAAAAACACGGAAGGTGAGATGGAAATGAAGGTGTGGGGAGGTGTTTTGCTCAAAGTGGTAACGTGAGTTATTGGCAGAGTCCCAGCGAAACTTTAGACTGAGGGAGCAATCTTGCCTAACTCTGCAAATATGCAAATGGCTGCTGTAAAAACGAACACTTTTCAAAAAGACACGGCATTTTTATTCATGCTTTTCCATAAAGAGCTTTGCTCAAATGTAGCACATTTGCTTTCGAAATAAAATTATTGCTTTCCTGTTATTATTAAAGTCAAATTACAATGTATTGTTGCAGGCTCTACTGTTCTTGAGAGATTTTTATTCTGTGTAGGAGTTCAATTTATGAATATTTACATTAAGAGGATAACCTGTACAGGGTTCTTTTGGGGCATTTATATGTGTTTTTTCTGCCTGGGGTTCTAGATGTGTGTTTTGTTCAGGGTTTTTGACTCTCTCTTCTCAAGGAGTGGTTGTTAAAGAAAAACTTAAATCTTTTTAAAAAAATGCAATATTTACTACTGAATTTTAAGATTATGTCCATCATTTTGCAATACGTAGTTACGGTTTGAATTTCTTTCCAATAACAAAATCTGTTTAAAAGTAGTTTTAAACTCCTCGGGGATAGGTAGAGGTGTGTTTGGCTTTTTTCCTTCTTTTTTATAATGTGAGTCTCGTGATCAAAATGCATGCAGGGCTTTTTTTCTTTACATCCTCCCCTGAAACGCTGGTATCTGATCTGAACTGTGGGGTTCCTGCTTAGGTCTATAGGAGAGGCCGCATGCCCCTGCGGACTCACCTCTGCGTGTAATGCGTCAGTAAGGTCTGTCACGCCTTTTTAATGGTTGTTTTATGAGACAGGAAAAAATCAAATTGTTTCCTCTACACCAAAGCATTTCATCGTGAAATGAAAATGGGAGGAGTGTTCTTTATCAGAATGGATTTTATGACTTCCTTTAAAAAACAGGCTCATGGTCAGAATGTGTTTATCAGTATATTTATATAGTCACAATTTATTCAGTGCCCATCGGTGTCCATTTTACATTAGAATATATAACCAAATGAATGCTTAAAAATCATAATCAGTGGGTATTATTTAGGAATTTGCTTGTTATGTATTTTTGGCAAGCTTTTTGCAAGTAGCATGCATTGAGTGAAGAGTAAATAACAGTTCTCATTCCCAGTGGTAATGTAAATTAATCCAAGGCAATTTTTAAAAAAAAAAAAAAAAGGCATTTTGCCTGCCTGCTTTAGGCAAAAAATGTCGGCATAGAGAAATAAGAAAGTGAGCATCTCCATTTCATTTTATGAAGAAAATGAGGGTTGCTTTTGTTTGGGAGAGGGTCTGTTCCCCAGGATAGGGGATTGCATTTAGTTTTTTAAGTCTGCTAGAGACAAAGTTGATTCAGAGAGCTGTGTCGGGTTCTTGTCCTCAATCCTCTTCCTTCTTTGAGATGATCTAGGGAAATGCTGGTGTGAAAAAGTAGTTAGTTGATTCAGGATGATAAAGCAGCAAAAAGTTTTATAGTATTGAGAAGAGGAGGATAATTATGTCCAGCTTTAACTCCGTGAAATGGCTTCCCCAGAGGTTCAGATGAAGGCCCACCTCCCAAGGTAGGAATGTGAGATGCTCCGGTGGGAGCTGGGTGCTCCTTGTAGCCCGGCTCGGTCCTCCAGCTGCACCCCACAGTGGTTGCTGTTGTCTGTGTTGCCTCGGGCAGCTCACTTAAACTCTTCTTTCATAGAATCATAGAATCATTGAGGTTGGAAAAGCCCTCTAAGATCATCGAGTCCAACCGTCGACCCAACACCACCACCCACTAAACCATGTCCCTAAGCGCCTCATCTACACGTCTTTTAAATACCTCCAGGGATGGGGACTCCACCACTTC
>NW_008795250.1:2353437-2365740 GCF_000699145.1 Aptenodytes forsteri | reverse complement strand
CCTCGCTACAGCCTCCTTTCAGGTAGTTGTAGAGAGCGATGAGGTCTCCCCTCAGCCTCCTTTTCTCCAGGCCAAACAACCCCAGTTCCCTCAGCCGCTCCTCATCAGACTTGTTCTCCAGACCCCTCACCAGCCTCGTTGCCCTTCTCTGGACACGCTCCAGCACCTCGACGTCCTTCTTGTAGTGAGGGGCCCAAAGCTGAACACAGTATTCGAGGTGCGGCCTCACCAGTGCCGAGTCCAGGGGCACGATCACTTCCCTACTCCTGCTGGCCACACTATTTCTGATACAGGCCAGGATGCCATTGGCCTTCTTGGCCTTCTTTGTTTCAGGCAACAGTTTTGTGTGGAACTGAGACCATCTAATGGCTCTTTACATCCCAAAGGGAAAGTCTGTAGATCTGCCACCTCCTTTGAACCAGTTCTGGTGTCTGTCATACTCTTTCAATACCTGCACGGAAAGTTGTATGCTCTTTTTTCTGGACTAAGGAGGCGAATTGGCTTTGGGGTCTGGGCCATAAAGCCAATACAGGGCTTTATGTATGTATATATGTAAGTACAGCCAGTTCTACAACATGCGAGGGGCAAGTGTGGGGGGGAAATCTCTCCCATTCGGCAGACATAAACTCTCAGACAACGTCACCTCGTTTTCCATCAGTCATTGTGTATTCTAGTCAAAAGTAGTTAAAATACTACAGAATTAAACATTGGCTTTAATAAGACCGTATATAAGTGCATAGAAAAAATGTCCAGGGTTGAAAATCGCTGACAACTTGGAGGCTTCTTTGGCCAGGTAGAGTGGTGAAACAAAGAGACACTAAGATTCTGTTGCCATGTGAACATGTCGTAAAACAAAACAAAAAAAAAGAGGTCACTGGAAAAATACCATTATCAAAGATTCTACTATTTTTCTGTCCGTTTTGGTACCAAATGTCTTTTATATACAATGGTAAGCATTACTAATGGATTTTCAGTTAATCACAGCAAGTAATGTATAAAACACTGCAATATAACCCATAAAACCTCTGTATGTTTTAATTTCTGAGCCCGTTGTCCCTGATCTGTAATACACCACTGTTACACAGTCGTGCAGGCACGAGGCAGCCTTTAAGGGGTCAGTTCCTCAGCAGATGTGCTTCGCATTTCTGAATGGTTCGTGCAATTTTAATTTTAGAAGTAATTTCAAGGTTAGTAGGCTTTATGTCCAGCTGGCCACAGTTGTGCTTTCTTGTAGGTGTTGGTCTGATTGTTCTCATGTGTTTTCTTTTTCTGACAATTTTCCTTATATAGCAAAATCACACACAAAGCTCTGCAGTTTAAAGTATCTCATGAAGCACAATTTTGTATACTACTATTGATATAATTTTGAATTTTCTCTGAAATACTAAATTTTGTTGTCTTTTTACGGTCACGTCAAGCAGACATAGATCTCTGTCTAACACCAGGTAAATGGAGGTGCTGGTGGTTGTCGTTATGAAATCCAGGAGATTCAGGAAATGTATGTTCATTATTTACAGCAGAAATTAGTTTAATACGCTCTTCTTTCCATGTCTGTTTATTCCCTCTTTCAGTTTTGCATGAAAGCACCTCGTAGTAGAAGAATAGGAGTCTGATAGATTTCTTCTAATTAGTTTTTCCAAGGGAAGGAAGTAATTCAGTTACTATAACTGATCTATTGAGACGAAGTACCAACTTCAGCATTGTGGCCATTTGTCCTGTAGGAACTTATTAGGGCCAGTTAACGTGTTTTTCTTTGATTATGGTATTGTACAGGGAACTACTAGGAATAACAAGATGATGTCCCTTCTGTCATCAACTTATGAGTTAAGCATTTGAAGAAGGACGACAATTTGGTGCGAGTAAAAACACAGGGGAAAAAAATAGGAGAGAAAGCAAAATTTTAAAGGCTAGTTGTGTAGCATGGACTTACTCATTTTATTATTTCATACTTATTACATTGCAACCAGTTACTGCTGTATTTTTTGAATACTATGAGGAAAGTGTACAAAAGAAAATTGGTGTTTTTTGACTATGACTCTTGGAAGTATCACAGCTTCTGAATCCTGATCAAAGTTAAATCCTTCTGTTCCGAAGCAGGAGGAATGATATCATATACTAAAGCTCAAATTTAGGAAAACAGTGCATTAGGTAAAAGTAAGAAAAATGTTTGAAAGTCTTGATTACTTTTCTGGAATCAGTTAGATAGTGATTTATGTGAAAAACATTATTTATCGAGTAAACAGTTTTATCCGAATACCCCCAGTCAAAATTAAACATATCGGTACCTCTGAGGTATGTTTTTCTTATGGTATACAGTTAAAATATTAAAGGTGTTTAGAGATCAGGATGTCCTAAGTCATGTTTTTTCCAACAGGTTTTTTGGCAAAATAGTAATTTGCTATTTTTAGTTGTAGTAGGTCTCTGTTGCTGAAATCAAAGATTTGTTTACATTTAAAAGCTATAAAAACCACTCTGAAGTCCTTATAAAGAGGACTGTCTTTTCTTCTGCAATAGTATGTATTAACCACTCTCTGATGCCCCAGATTCCTCAGTTGTCCCCATAACTGATTCCCGTTGGCCAGGTCCGTCTTGTTCTCCACTTGTGCATTATCTGTGTCCTCTGAGGGTGCATCTACATGAAAGTTTACATTTCCATCAGGAGAGTACTCGAGAAATTTCCCACCCATGCCTGCTCCTCACCCGTTGAATTGCATCTCAGAGTAGTCTTGGATCTCGATGTCTCTGGAATGAAACTGAACTGGAAGATGCACTCCGGTCCCTGTCAGGTGTTCAGGGTAAGAGCTAGTCCAAAGTGAAACCTATAGAGTCCATACGATGTGGATGCTGGGCTCTCAGAAGCAGCTGGTTCACCCTCTGGTGCCTCTCCTTCTGCCTTCCGATGTAGACGTAGCCTCAACCACGGTTCAGAAATCCCTGACGCTCTCATTTGACAGGCACTGTAACTCTGACTTGGTGAGCAGTTAAATGTGGCCGAGAATAGTCTAAATATTTAGGCCACTAAATAGTTCTTAAAGTGTTTATGCATCTTAATTTCATACATTTCAATACTATCTTCATGAGGTGGGTTGTAGCAGTGGCATACTCGTTATACATATGAGGTAGCTAAGGGAATTGGGCTCGTCCCAGGTCATTCAGATAACAGTGGCGAAGCTGAAGCAGATAACATTCCTATTCCGCCTTTCCTTTGTGTAGTATATCCGATGGTACAATTGGAATGTTATTGCCCAAAGCAGGAGGAAGCTGTGAATATGCCAATAATATGCCACAGGAGGAAAAAGGAAATCTAAACCGGAGGGGCTGGACAACGTGGAAAATATTTCTAATAATTAGCTGACAAGTAGAGCATTTCAATTACTAGTTTTCGGGTGTGGCATGTTTGACAGAGTTGTTTTTAAAAGATCACATCAACATCCTGAAGCGATGATGGTGGAATAGCACCACAGACACATGTTCCAATTGTTAGTTATCTCGCCGCAGTGAATTACGCTAATAGCAGTGGGGGTCATTTTTCCTACATAATTAAAAGCTGGGTACGACATTAGTGTATCAAACTGATAGGCACCCGTAGCCTTTGCCTCGTAGACCTTACCAGCCTAATGTTGTAAAATTAAAACATGGTGCTTTTGCCGGTGAAGGATTCAAGTTATAGAAGTCATTGATGGTTATTCGTTCGTTTGAGTCCAACTCCTTGTGGGTATTTGTGCACTCTGCAAAACATTTTGATAAAATAGTTGCAATAGGTGATGTGTGCTCAGAAGAAACCCTTGGAAAGAGCAGCTTGACGGAAGGGGCTTGAGAAATTAGCAATCCAGACGTGTGTCCCCGCGTCTTTGTTCTGCACAGCAAAACGAGCTGGGAACCTTAGGTTTGTGAAACACAGGTCTGGAGAGAGAGAGAGGAGGAGTCTTCTCGTACACTGGATCAGTGGGATTCGTGCTAGGGTCGTCTTAGCTGGAAGTCTTGGCGTTGCACCTGGGCAACACAAATGCACAACGCTGTGTGTTGGAATCCCGTATAAAGTATATGTACCGTGGGTAAAAATAATTTCTAGTGGGAAGTTAAGAAACTCCTACTTTCTCATTTTTCTGCCTACCTGACCCTGTTGGTGGATAGCTGGATGTCCTGCAACGATTGGGTTTCCATAGTTGAACATTACCTGTATTTGTTTAGTAGTTTAGACATCGTTCTGTTGCCCAGGTTACTACATAAGCATTAGAAAAATTATTGTGTGAAGCAGAAAAAGGACTGCTTGAAACATTTTGCTTTGTTTTTAACTGATTTTCATTAGCTTTTAACTTTGTTAGATGCAGACAGATAAATCAAGTGACTTTCCTTGTTTATTGATCCAGAATTGAAATTGTATTGCGACAGTTTTAATGTATCCTCTTAGCAACATTTATTTAACCTTGGTCTCCCCCTCTCAGCCCCTGACTGCAGTGGAGCCACTGGTTAAGGAGTGATTCATTTTATTTCAGCTGTTTTGCTGAATGATTTCTTTCAAATGCTGTTCAAGACAACGTGCTCTATCTCCACTGTACAGCCTTTGTGTGATGCCAAATTGAGCAAGGACTTTTTCTTGATCCCTTAGGAAAACACAAGCTCAGAAAAACTGATATATCAGCAGTGGTTGAAAAGATAAATCTCTTGTATATGTGTCTGGCATGCAAGAACGTCATTGTTTTTCCATGTTCTTAGCATGTCACTTGCTGAATATGCATATTTTATATTTGTTTTTTAAATGAGGTTAACGTATAGGAATAGGCCTGCAAAGAATATTGCAGAGTATAGTTACTTTGTAAAAAGTGATGAGACGTATGTTAGAAAGAAGAGACTTGTTTTGCATGTTACTTGTTACACCATGCTTAAAAGCTTGAAGTAATAAAGCTGCTCCCTTATTGGCATTAAAACTAATTTTAGTGTAATTACTCATTAACACAGCTCTGCACTGCTGAGCATTCTGCTCACACGGCTGTGTACAAATCAGTTTGTAATGGCACTCAAGGCATTTTGAGGAAGAATGGGGAAAAAAGGAAAGGAAATAACCTGGTCTTCTAAATACGTTCCACAGCAATCAACAGTACCAAATTGCTACCAAGCTGGTATTTAATTGCAGCTTTCAGTGGGTGTTTTCTTGCCTATTCGTTGCTTACCTTACTTGTACGATTTACAAGTCCTTTGTGCTTTTATTTGGTTCACAGTTTATTTTTCAGACGCCACTAGTTTTTTGTTGTGTTTGACCCATCTACCTATAATACTGTCAGAAGGAATACTTCTGGTTTTGGGTCTTGCACGAGGATAAAACTGGGTTTCTGTTAATCTGGGAAATCTTGGCAGCTCTCCCAGACTCTTCATCTTGATGCCTGCAGGTTCTTCAAGCGCTGTATGCAGATCACTTAAGTAAAAGATGGATCTATTTCATTATATAGGAAGACAAATACATGAGTATGTGGGATGTGGTTTAGGTTAAGCAAATGAATTTTAAAAATTTATCAGGGGAATATTTTTTCCTTAGAGAAATTTCAGCATTTTGTTTCAATTTAATTATTTTAAAAATATTTGTATTACGTTTTAACTAAATAGAATGATTTTTAAAGACAGGTAAGATGCAGCTTTTGCGCCAATAACATGTAATTTGAAGCAGATCACCTGACGATATTACCAAGACACGTAACAGTAACCAAAGTATTAATGTAAGGTGATGGAAGATGCATGGTTTGCATTCCAAGTGTGCATAAGTATCCCAGCTCTGAAAAGACGACTGCTGTACTGGAGAATGGCAGTCTGATACTGTTCTTTGGAGTTTTGTTCTTTGTGAGCTCATACGGTAGAAATTCGTCTCCTGCAGTCTTCCTAGAGATAAAATGAACAACTGAAATGGTGGTTGCAAGGAATTTCTGTACTGAAGTTGCAACTGCCTGTTGTGCTGGATATGAAATGTCTTAACTTCCTTTTTAAAAAATGGAGGCGCTTCACATGTTAAGTAGTTTAAATAAATGTGTGAAGCAATCAATCAAAGAGTTCAGCAGAATGGTTCAGAAGATGCTACTTCAAAAGGCATTTGGCTGATGCAGCTGTAAAACACAAGTTTGTTTTTATAACAGCTTCCCTACAGATTATTCCTCAAACTGTTTCATGGTTTTAAATAATATTATTAATGTAATTAGTTAATAGAAGGGTAGGAAATTAAAGCTCTCTGCAAGGGGAAAATACTCAATTGAAATGTAAAGTGAAATTTGAAATGAAATGGAAGTCAATCAAGCGGGCACTCTGGGAAAGATGCTGAAAACTGCGGGCACCAAGGGGGTTTTTGCAGAGTACCGTACCTTGTTCCTCAGTGGCAACGTGATGTGGAAGGAGTAAAGATAGGTGCGGTGAGTAAGTCTCCAGTCCAAGGCAACTATTAACATGGGCTCAAATTTAAACATGGGAGAAGCCTGGCTGGTGTAACCGGAACCATAAATGTGATACTGAACTGGCACTCCGATTGTCGTTTAGGAGCAGAGAGATGATAGTGGGGAAGATCCCCTGGCCCCCACGCAGGGCTCCACGTTGTGTCAGTGTTGAACTCTCAGGTTCCCACCAGCCCATGTCTCCGGTCTGGCGGGTCCCTCTCTGCCAGTATATCTACTGCTCCTCCCAATCTGGTATAACCTGCAAACCTGCTACGGACGCTCTCTGTCCCATCATCCAGGTCTGATGGAGATATGAAACCCTATCTTGTCCCAGCATCAAGCCCTGGGTAACACCACTCATTACCTGGGCTGCCGGTTGGTCTTCATCCCATTCACCGTGACGCTGGGAGCCTGCTGGGCCAGCCAGCTCTCCACGCACCCCACCATCCACCCGTCCAATCCAGATTTGGCCTTCCTAATTCCACCTCTGCGTGCCTGGGTGGTGTTTCTGTATTTTGTTTGGTTAGCCATTTTGGTCTCCATCTTTGCTTCCTTTACACTTTGTGTGCTTAAGCTTGGCCAGGAGCTCCCTGTTCAGCCGAGCTGCCTTCTTGCCGTGCCCATTTGTCTTTCTGCATATAGGAAGATGGATCATTCTGGGGTTGTAAGCAGTTTGTCCCTGAAGACCAGCGGGCTCTCCTGATCTCAATTGCCCATAAGGGCAGCCGTCCATGGGATCGCACATGTCCTGTGACCATACTCAAGTCTCCTGTAGTTCAGTGTCTTGATTACACCAAATGCCATCCTCCGTTTCCTCAGGATCTTAAATTCTACCATCTGAGGGTCATTTCAGCTAAGGCTGCCACTGACTGTCAAATCTCTGAACAAATTTTCCTTATTTACAAAGAGCAAATCCAGGAGAGCATCTCTCCTGCCGGGTCATCCAGCACTGGCATCAAAAAGTTGTTCACAACACACTTCGGTGCTCACTGCTCTGAGAAACGGTGACGTTGTAGGTTGGAGTAAGGTTTTAGCGGTAACTGTAAGTGCTGACAACTTTAGCTAGAACCTTTTCTGCCCCGAGAGGCTGCTGTTGCTCCTTGGTATGTTGTACTGTGCCATCGAACAAGGGGTGAAGCTGTGTAATGAAATATCCTGTACTGAGTAGTCTGCAATAACAAGGTTAGCCTTGGGAGCACAGGGGCCCTGTCTGAGTCTAGAAGAAGAGCTAAAGCGTGGTGCGTTTCTGTAAGAAACCTAATTATGGGAACATAAAAATAGTTTAGATTTTGCAATGAATGTGAAATTAATGGTCTAGTCTATTGATCGGAAGGGGGGTGCTGGAGAATACTTAATTGTGATCTGTGGCTATTACAGTGTGGAAAGAATAATTAAGAAGATACTCTTGGTTACTTGTCTTTCCGTGATCTGTATTTTCAATACCAAGATATGTATGTTCCTGGCTCTGGGAGTCTTGCAGAGTCCTGTAGAGATACAGGTATGGAAATAAAAAGTCTTGATTTCAGTATGAAAGCCAGAAGAAACACGTAATGGAAATGTAATCAAGTTGGTGATTGTGTTTACACCAGTACGTGCTGGGGGAGTGAAACTTTCCCAGTTGACAGGACGGGCAGTATCTGAGAGAGGAGATGAAACATGAATGGGAGCTTCAGGAAGGGTAGAAGATGCGATGGAGCGGTAGCAGACGCACCGGCACGCGGGAAGGGAGGGAGGACATTGCCAGTGTCCCCGTGGAGTTGGGCCTCATTTGTGGTGGTCGTTGGTCCCAAGAAATACACCCTTGTCTTTGTGGTATTGTGGACGGTAGTGTTTCCTATGAAACAATGGAGTGTTCCATAGTTCTGCCCACATACTTTTATTACATTGTGCAAGTCTGATAAAAGCAATTATTTTGTTCTTCCACCATTGTCAGTAGTTGCCTAAGAAATAGAAATGAAACGACGAGAGTTCTGTAGATTCGAGGCCTACGTGTAAGACGATGCTTTGGTTGACGAGGTTTTTTTAGACTTTAAAATCAGGCTGTTGCTGATGATAGACTTCTCAGTGCAGCTGAGACGTTCTCCGTGTGTCTGCCTGAAGGTACTCTCTGGGTTTGGTTGTTCAGATAACGTTTTCTGGGTTAGTCAGGTTTTTTGTGTGCCGTTTTCTCCTTGCCTGTTGAGACACAAGTCCACGTGTTCTGGTGGTACGTTAGGTGGAGATGCTGCAGCTCTCAACAAAAGCTGTACCAGTCCTGAACTCTTTCTGGGAAAAATCTGAGCCATTTTAGTTAGTTTCCATAATTAATAAGTGAATAAGGGTATTTGGCCGCATAGATTCCCATGTGGAAAATGTCATCAGGTTGCTTAAGCTTGGTAAATAGTTACGAATCCAGAAAAATTCAGGGTAGCCTGAGCTTTAGGTTTTTGTTACTAATTGTGCTTCCCGTCATACTCTGTGGTAATTGGGGTCCAGCTGCTCAGAATATTACTGTTAGATTTACTGGATGGATTGCTTTAATAGGATTTGGAGAACAGCTATTTGTACATTACAGCTTGTGCTGTTAACTTGCCAACCTTTTAATGCAATAATCCTGGAGATTTATCCTAGCTTTAAAGTAGTAATGCAGGAAGGCGTACATGACTTACCACGAAAAGTTTAAGTCTTCGTATAATATGAAGCAAGAGTCGTTTATGCGTGTTAGTATCTTTGTAAAACGATGTGATATATGTTATGAGAGGGAGGAAAAGCATTGATGGAAAGAAAACAATGATCGTGGTGAAAGTTAGGGAAAAGTCCCCGTTTCCACTGCCATACCAAGTTTGTCACCACATCTTACCACCGGCAGTCGTAGAACCCAACCAGCTCAGAGAGCGGTTACCATGTGAACTGACTTCAGTCTTTAATTGCGCAGCCTGGATGAGTTTGCCCTTCTTAAATGAACTTGTGTATTCTGTCTGTCATTTTTTTACGATTGAGAACAGTATAAATGCATGTTAATGGAATAAAGCAGAAAATTGGGTCTGGATGTATTTTTTAATAAAGAATACAAGCTGGGTTTTTTAATGGGTAAATGTTTGCTATTACATCTGGTTTACAAAGAAATGAAAGTATTGCTTGCTGCTGGTATGTCCTCTTACGAGGTCATATTTTATTCTCAGTTTTCACCCTTCCCTTTCCCTTGCCACTTCCATTACAATGGAGATTTGGTCTGCTTGCTCGACAGTGACGTGTCCTTTAATATTTCCCATTAGTTTTCAGTAGTTACCTTTGCCTGCATGTCAGCCTTCAGTTTAATGGCCTTTTTTGTGTGTGTTCATTTTCTTTTGTTTCCCATCGTGGTTTTGTTTATTTCTTTTGTGTTTTTTTTCTGTTTTCTTTTTTTAAACCGTGGTGATGTTTGCCCTTCATATTCCCCAATGTTTGCACATGACAAGATGTTGCCATCCCAACATTACCTCCCACTTCACTGACCAGTGCCACTAATGACCATCTAGCACCAGCTACAACAGGACCATTGCCTTCAGCCCCGCGGGACGTCGTGGCCACCCTCGTCTCCACTCGCTTCATCAGACTGACGTGGCGGACGCCTGTGTCAGACCCTCAAGGAGACAACCTCACCTATTCAATCTTCTACACCAAGGAAGGTATAAACAGGTAAAGATCTCAATGTGTAAAATGGGTCGTGCTCTTTCATGACTCTTCACGCTAGCTTTGCTTAGAAGCGCCATAAACCTTAAGTCTTTAATGCTCAAAGTCTTACAGGCTGCAGAGTCCAAGGGGTTGCGTTCCCTTCCCTCCTGCACCCTGATGAGAGGATTTATTTGCTTCATTGCTGCATATATGTATTCTTACGGGCAATGCTTGTGCATGTTTTTGACTGACTGCAAACAGTTGCTACCTGCTTTTAGCAGACTGCTTAGAAACTAAGAGCAAGCATAGACTGTAACACCTCTTCAGGAACACTGACGCTGCCATAAACGCCATCCACCACAAGCACAGAAACATCTTCCAGATAATCCATGTGCTATTGAGGGCAAGCAGTCACTTCAGGCTTTTAAACCCCGTAAATGTAGTCTGATTCTAGAGAGAAACATGTGGTAGGTGTTGGTTAAATGTTGATTCTCTCCTAGTCATCCCTGTAAATGGAAATTTAATGAATACGAAGCATTCGTGAGTTTTTGACCTATTATCCCAATGGTTTAGTTCAGTCTACCCCTTTTTCTTCCTGATGGGATCTACTGCTCAGAATTACAGTTTCAATTTGTTGTGATAAGTTTGAAGAAGTTGGAGCTAACAATCATTTTGAGCAATGCTTAATTAATTGCAAATTAGCTCGGTTATCAGATTTATTACTCAAGAGAAAATGATCTGTCTACGTACTGACTAGAGCGTGAGACTCAAAGTTCAGAAAGTCATTTGAAGCGAATATAAAATGCACTGGTGCTTATGGTGAATTGCCACTCTCTCTTAATTCTGTGGATAGACATCTCGTCCAGGCTCATGACGCTTAATTGAGGCGATTAGTAAAATTTTCTTTGTCTCACAAATGTTGTTTTTCTACTACTTCCTTACTTTGGTAATATTCATTCTTCTTGGAGATATTTAAAGCGAGACAGGAAAAAAGGTGGGATCTTGCCAGCCATTCTTGCCTTTCCTCCTTCACGTTTCTGCTTGTAACTGCTCTACCCGCTGGGTTTTTGGAAAGTAATTTGCTGGAGATGGCTCCATGCCTCTCCCTGTACTGCTTTTGAGGAAACAAAATGCATCCCCTTTCACTACATACAAGACTACAGAAATCTAGAAAATATTCCTCTTGGGCCAAAAGCATGTGCAGAACAAAGGGAAAGAGGCATCTCGTAATTGGTGGTGAATAGATGAGGAAATTCCAGCAGAAACTGCTGTTTCTGGTTCCTGCGGAGCAGCCCTCCAGGCTCGGGTTGATGTAGTCCCCAGAAAGTTTAGGCAGCAAAGTACTGAAGCTGGTGCTTATACGTAAGCAGGTGGTTTCATTGACTTCAATGAGATCTTTGTTTGCTTAAGTGCCCTTCTGGATCAGGGTTCAAAGTAGGCTCTGAAAGCCGTTTAGTAGCACGTATTCACGAGTTTCTCAGCTTCACCACTTCTTTGCGTTTTTGAAGTTTTTTTGTTATGCCTCGTAAGGACGGTTGGTCTCACACATTTCACAGATTGGTATGAAAACACTGGGAAATCCTGCCACTGAACCTGGATTTAGAGCATGAGAACAATAAAATTTAAAAAAAAAAAAAGGAGAAAAGTTCTGTTTACCATTTTGATGTTACGTGGTACTTTTTGACCAGTTGCTTGGGCCTCGTGGAAACGTTGGTTGGCTATTGAATAAAGAAAGAGATGAGCGTGTCACGCACAGCTAAGCAGTCAGAAATCAGAAAATTTTGAAGCCAAGCTTGGATGTGCAACCCTCCTTTCTTTCTCAGTGTTATAAAACACTGCTTAAATAGTCGCTTGTTGGTCTTGAATTATACATGATCATGTATCTTTGCTGTGGTTTTAAGTGCTTATGTACCATCTCCTCATGCTATTATATTTTTGCCTACATGTACCATTTTCATTGCATGTATTACTGGAACCTTTTAGTAACCTAAGCGTTGTCTCTTCCTCGCTTGTATCTGAGCAGTGATCAGACTAGGTATTTGATTTATTTACCTTTTAAATCGGGCTTGTGAAAAATGAAAAAAATGTATATAACATGGAATGGCTTAGCTGGATATTCTGACATCTCTAAACCGTCTTTAAAGGGCTGTAGAGAGTCATCTTCATGTTGTGAATTGTAGGAGCGCTTAAATCTCTCTGCAGTATACAAGGTGCGCGTGAGGTATCGTATCGGCTGCCCCCCCCACCCCCCGCTTAC
>NW_008795250.1:2337509-2353132 GCF_000699145.1 Aptenodytes forsteri | reverse complement strand
GTGTGCGTGGTTTCTGGGTTTATCCCCCCCCCCCCCCCCCGCCGATTTACGTTCCTTTTATTTTTATCTGTTCGGCGAAAGGAGATACGCACAGAAACACGGTAAGGTGTTCCTCAGCTTTGCCCTTTGAACTTATTTAGAGGACTGCAAGATGAGTGGAATATGATTTTCCCACCCGTAATCGTGGGGCACTCCTGCGAAAGGCTCTTCCTGTGCCCCGTGCCGTCCCTTTATGCCACCAGCAGCTTCAGGTGCCAAGGGGTGCCCTCTGCCCCCACCCCCAGAGAAATTTCATATTGCACCTTTTAAAGTCAGTGTCTGCTTGCAGAAGAATGTTGGCCCCGAAGCTGAATGTCACAGAAGATTTGTAAGCAGCAGAAAACAAGGAATTAGAGCAAAAATGCGAATGCTGCCAAAGTTGTAGTGGTTGCTTTTATCACTCCTGAAATGATTAAAGCTGGTTCTGATAGTATGTGGTGGCTGCTGAGGAGGAGTGAGTGAGAAAAAAGATCGCTAGAACTTGGAGGCTACTCTCTTAACAGAGAAACTGAAGCTATCCTTGGAAGAGGAGCATTTCAAAGCATGGAAATCAGCCGTGAAGGCGGCTCGTTTCTGCTTGTTTCACTGGCTACAGAATGTCACCAGCTGGTGGCATGTCTTCACATTGGCTTGATGATGTCAGAGAGGCTTTTATTGAGGCAGTTACGTACGCCTGAAGTGGGTGTCTGATGGCTTTGTTGTCACACCTCTAGAAGAATGGAAGTAATCCGATCCGATAGAAATTCCTGTCTTCCTTATAGATCGTATAATTACACGGTTATTTCCCCCTTGCGTTAGGTACTCCAAAGTGAAGACAGTTCCCCTGAAAAGGGTATGAAAATTGAGATGTGTTGGGGGGCAAAGGGAGGTTTAATTCTGTGAAACTTCAGACAAACACTCAGGCAGAAGAACTCCAAACTTTCAAGATTTGGACAAAAATAAAAGGAATAGCTAGCACATTGCTGGTAAATCACACGTGTGAGATAGTCAAATAATATTAAACCCACAGTTCAACATAGTGTGCTTCAAACACGGAAAATGGAGTTTAATTGTGTGTGATCACGCTGTCAAAACGTCTCTCAGAGCTCACTGCCAGGCTGACATGGCTGGCACAGGCGATACTCACTTTTTAATAATTCCCTGAAGGTTGTTTTTTGTTATAAGTTTAAATTTAAACTTTAAATTTCCAGATTAACAGTTGTTTCTGGTTTTGAACTGTAGGCTTTTTCCCTTAGGTACTTGATCGCTATTTTAAACCTTAACTCGAGTTTACAAAGCTCTTTAATTGGGGATTAAGCTGGAATGAGTTAGAATAGTCATAATGTTCTGTAGGGTAATACAGTTATTCATATAGACCATCTGTTTTGTTACCCATTATGCCTACCTAAACACACCAGAGCTCGTAAAAGGTGCTCAAGGCTCCCTAAGAAAGGGCATAAATGAGAGATTCATGTAGCACTTAATTAGAATAATCTCAACATATTTTTAATGTACTGTTGTGAGGGAAGGCACAGCTCCTAGTTGTTACTGAAAATTGCGATACTTTGACGTGTCTCTATTTTTTGATAAATGTTGTCTTTCCATTAAAATAATTTGATATTTGTTTGTAATTTTAAATAATAACCCTGGATTGCTGATTATTTTTTTTTCCCCTAGGAAAAATCAGTGAGTGCATTTACACTTGAGGCAGAAAATGCAATATAGTTTGCATGTCAATGGGAGACGAATGTTGTTCCACAGCTGTGAATCAGGTGGCACTTACTCTGGGTTTTCACATACCATCATTGTATCGAAGACGCATCTTAAAGGAAACTGCCCCATTTGAAAATGCGTTTTCCAGCAAACATTTTGCCCTAGCTATAACTGGAAAAGTTAGTGAGGGAAAATATTTATCTTTTTCCCTGCCTCCCTAGTTTCATTCTGTGGTGGGTATGGTATTTCTTTAGTGTGCGTCTCGCTGCTCTGTCAGCTTCTTTCTTGCAGGAAATACTTTATAAACATTAAAAGAAGAAAAATCTTTTGTAAACATGTTTAATTCAAATACGCTATAATGATGCTGCTCATTTAACGATGGAAATGAAAAAAAACCCTGAAATAAATTAAGCTGCTTACGCAATGCCATCTTAGCTCAACTTTCACGAAGGAGATTATTCTAGAAGATGTGTTTAAAGAGATCGTTAGTTACAGTAAGGGTATTGTTTCCCTCTGTATGGATACAGTGTAATAGTGCAGAAATCAACAGGGATTTCCAAATGTTTTCAACCAAGTTATGCTAAATCAACCATACCAGTTGATTTAAAAAGAAAGAAATTAAAAATGGGGATTTTGGCATCATATTTCTGTGATAGAAACTAAAGCAGGATGGCTGGAAGGTAGGAAGGGGGAGAGTGGAATAATTTTGCCTAGGCTTCTGCATTAAAAATGATTTAATAGCAGCTAATCATCGGGATGAGAATCGTCTGCCCTCTACTGTAGAGCTAAACAAAGTCTAGCAGACAAAAGGGAAAGAACCGTATTCAGAGCAGTCATATTTTCCCCGTATTTTCTCAGTGGGGAAGTTTTTTATTTCTTCTTTTGTAGAGCTGCTTTTATTTGTATTGACAGGGAGTAGGTCCGTAGCTTTTTGTCGTTAAGAAGGACAAGTGTGTAGATGTCGTTACCCAAACGTAGCTCTGTGAAAGTTCACGTGACGACAGCAATGCGTTGGAAATAAAGGTTGTAGTTAGTTGATGATTAATCTTTTAATCTTCCCCTCGGTCCTGAGCTTGATAAGAACCGACGGAGTTTCCTGAACTATGCTCAGCGCGAGACCGTGCTTCCACAGGGGGGGAAGCAGCAGGTTCCCCCCTGACTGGGAGGTGCGAGGGAGGTTCGCCACGCGCAGGGCAATAATCCTTCCAGTTGCCTCGGTACACAGAGTGTATTCTCCCAGCTGGATTACGGCTTTCAGCTTGCAAAATGTCGGCCTTTTTGCTGAGCTGAACATAAATGCTCGCTCCCGCACAGCGCACTCCTCCTTTGGGCTCTGGCAGACAAACTGGGGGGGGTCCAGTAGCCCGGCGCTGTCTCCTCGGCATGGCCGGAGGTGAGCATCTTCACGCCGGTCTGAGAGAAGCCCCTCTCACGTGCCCGATCCCCAGTGCACGATACGAGTGTAAACCGTTGCTGAAGGATGGGTTCTGCCCGCGCGTCAGACTGAATGAGAGCAGCGGAGACACGGGCAGACGCTGCCTTTTGTTGACTCCACTACTTGTGGACAGCATAAATGCCACAGCTGTCTGCCTGGGCGTATGCGAGTCAGAGCCCCTGGATGTTTTTGAAAAATCTAAATATTAGGGAGGAACTAAGTAAAGTTTGGAGGTAGGAGAATACATTAAAAGAGCTTTTTTGAAAAATACACAAAAAGCAGCCCCACAGTATTAACAAAAATGCCTTAAATCTCGCCAGACTCTGTGTATGCTGCTTAAATATTTTTTCTTCTGGCTTCAGAGTAGTAGGATAAACTGTCACTATGAATTATTGCATGCTGTTATGAGAATAACAAAGAAACTACTTAGAATTTTGTGATGTCGAGTATAATTTATTCTTTTACTTCAGGGCATATTGTTTTTTCAAAGGGAAGTTACAAAATTAGAAGCTGTTTGTCACCAGCAATTTTGGCATATTGTTGTTTTATTGTGTAGTCAGCGCGGTATAAATAACCACATCATTAACACGTTAGATATATTCAAACAGGATACATCTTGGTAGCAACTATTCCTTTATTTACCCCTCAAAAATCCTCTTACTAATCAGTGATTGTTTCTGTGCCCAAACCTTTTGTTTCCTAAAGGGAACGCGTTGAAAATACAAGTCGTCCTGGAGAGACGCAAGTGACGATCCAAAACCTGATGCCAGAAACGGTTTATGTCTTTCGAGTTGTGGCTCAGAACAAGCATGGCCCCGGAGAGAGCTCAGTACCGCTGAAGGTGGCAACTCAGCCTGAGGGTAAGCTGTAAATATTTCGAGTCTTCTTGACTTTGGTGTTGATTTTTTTTGTTTTGTTTTCCCCATTCATGACCTTTCCCAGAGTAAGCCGATACTCTTAAAAGTTGTACTTGCAGACCCTAGTTTCAAAATGATTTTCCGAGTTAGGATGTTGGTATGCTTATATGATTTATTCTCACCCTTAAGAAGAACTGATAAGACATTCCTTGTTAAATTGTCTAAAGTTTCTGTTATAAAAGAAATACTTTAAAATTGTCATTAACTGAAAGAGGGGAAAAAAAAAAAAAGAAAACTTTAAGAAAATGCGAAGTGTGTGATTTGTTAGGATCGTTCAGGACGAAAGGAATCTGACCCAGGGAGCAGGATCTCCTTCAGAAATGTGGTCCCGCCTTTACACCCCCCCGTGAATCCATGTGAAATGCTGAAATGTGAAGAAATACCCACCTTTTCACTGGAGTCAATTAATAGTGCAGTTGACGCTAAAATAACAAGCTGCTGAAAACGCTGATGGTTAGGCTTAGTGACTAGCGGAGTTTCATGCTTACGTTTCAGTTCAGCTTCCTGGTCCAGCACCCAATATCCGAGCGTACGCCAGCTCACCCACCTCCGTTAGTGTCACCTGGGAAACGCCGTTGTCTGGCAATGGAGAAATCCAGAACTACAAGCTCTATTACATGGAGAAGGGACAGGACACTGAACAGGTACAGAGCCTGGCTCTTCCTGCGTGAGATACGCCGCCACTGACAGCCTTTTTTCTTCTATGATGTTTTTACCTTAAATTTCTAGAAACACCTTGTGAAGCGTTCATTTTTCTGATAGACTGAATCCCTGAGCCTGAAATACAGAAATAGTTAAAATGAAAAATCCAGCAGGAAATGTACGTGTCTTGGAATTAAAGCAATATTTTATGTGATGGCTCATTTAGGTATCATCAGCCTCAAGAAGCATTTGGGGATGTCCATCAGGTCACAAGAGGAAAACTCAAATAATAGCTGTGTCATCATTTAACAGTTCTGGTTCGGACAGTGTAAAGGATGCTTGCGTAGTTTTTATAGGTTGGCCGGTTTTATTTTAGTAAAGCAGGCTAATTACTGATTTTAGCATCATCCTTAATCTGAACTGTTCTCGCCTCTTGAGTTCTTTGATCCAGTGATTGATATTTTGATAGTGGTGAGTGTCTAATTGAGTAAATTTTCTTACGATTCTGCTGGAAGAATCCAGTATGTTCTGTGCAAGTATAGGCTGCCACCTGAGAACAGTCACGAGTTTGGGAGGATTAATCCCAGTCATTTAATTTCCGATCCGATTGTATATGAGTATGACTCCAGCTTTAAAAAAAGCTAAGGGAAGAATATTTTTGTTAGCATTTACAATAATTTTTGAGAGAAGTTTTTAAATAGGAATGTTGTATTCCTCAGATAAAAATTACCTTTTCTACGTCTGCATCCCACTATTCAAAATACAGTAATAATTTTTACTAATAGGCAAGTTTGTCAGATCCACACAGAACCAGCGTCCATGTTATGATTTAAATCGGATAGGTAGAATTTTCTCTTGCAAGCTCACTGTTAGCATCTTTACAAGTCCTGGCTGTATATAAACTGTGGGTTTGATCTGCAGGTGCTACAGAAAGGTGTCGTTCCTGCCTTGGACTTTATTACTGTACTGAAAGTCTAAGACCTTTGTAATGGTTGCAGACCTGATTCTGACCTTGACTTGTATGTATGTTTGTTTATGAACAGGATGTTGATGTAGGAGGACTCTCCTACACCATTAACGGATTAAAGAAATACACAGAGTATAGTTTCCGAGTGGTAGCTTACAATAAACACGGTCCTGGAGTCTCAACCCAAGATGTTGTTGTACGAACGCTCTCAGATGGTAAGCTGCTTTATTCCTTTTTTTTTTTTTTGGCAGGAATTATGTGGTAATTTCCTTTAAGTGAATTTTTAACCAGAAAGACTTACATGTTTTTTGTTCGTTGCTGCCCTATTTTATTAATAATGTAGTTTTTGCGTATGGCCATGCTGCTGAAAGTCCCCCCGGAGGCTTTCCAAATTAAGTGAAGGAAAATTACTATACCTGATTCTGATTATGAAACAACAGTGTCCTTCATTTCAACATCAGTAGTTTATTTCATGGGTTATTGAGTCTATAAAATATTACGAGTGGACAGAAACACAATTATATCGAAGGCAACAACTCCAAATTATTTTTTAGCTTCTATAATATTTTTACATATGAGCAGACTTGCTTTTGGAGTGTTTTTATTTTAATTGTGGTCATATGGGAAAATGTTGCCTGTCTTTGTTTGGACTCCAGCACGGATACTATGAAATCAATTGCATATAATAACGAAAGTAGGAAGTGGTAACCATATTTTCTATACAGCAAATAAAGAGATCATGTGAGCAAATATAGATATATGAACAATTGTAGCATGATCAGAGTTAACGTTAACTTATTTTTTTATAGAGAAGTTTGTTTATAGATAAGAACAGTCAGACCAACAGTGAGCCTAGCCTGCAATCCTCTCTCCAGGAGTGACCAAAAGCAGAATAGACGAGCAGAGAGGAGTATTGTGCCAAATACTCTCTGTGTCCAAAGCTTGTTTCTCTGAGACTTCTTGAGTCTGCAGTGGTTTCTGTGTATTTACTAATTCAGTTTCTCTTCCATGAAACCCTGTCAGCATCCTCTTTAACCCATGTCAGCTTTTATCGTCCACAACATCAAGCGGACAAAGATTCTACAAATAAATTTTCTGTGAAAAATCACCCTGGGTTGTCTGTTTTGGACCTGCTGTATGTTAGCATCGTTTGTTGCTTATAGCTGTACTGCCTGAAAGAGTGACTAATGAGTATCCACCAGCCCTCTCTGTCCCACTCCTCATTTTATAGACCTTTGCTGTATTCTCCCTCATTCGTCTCTTTTCCAGATTCAGAAGTCAGAGAGATGGTTAGCCATTTCTTTTGTGGAAGCTGTTTCACCCTTCAGTGCCCTTTTCTGACCTTTTTTCCAGGTTTCTTTTCTCCTACGTGCTTTTACAAATGCAGGTAGAGGGGACCAAAATCGTATCAAAGGTGCAAGTGTGTAATATCTAGCATTTGACTGACTTTTTGGCTCGTTCTGAGCACTGCGGTGACATTTCTGGGGTAGACTGATCTTGGTGGAATTGGTCTGCTTAGAGCCATCATTTTGCATGTAGAGGAAGGATCATTTTTCCCGTGTGTGTAACTTTATCTACCATGAATTTCATCTGTCACTTTAACATCCAGGCACAAAATGTCCTGAGGTCTTTCTGCAGTTCTTTACCACCGGATCTTGTCTGTACTAACATTTGTCACCTCGCTGCTCATCCCCTTTTCATCACTTATGAATGTGTTGAGCAACAGGGGTCTCGGCACATGCCATGGTGGAGCTGCACAGGTCATCTCCCAACACGTACGTTCCTTCTTTCTCTTTCCTTTCTTTTAACCAGTTGTTTACTCAGGCAAGGGCTTCGCCTCATTGCTTCGTTTCTTAAGAGCTCTCCAGCAGGTTTGTGATGCAGGATTTCCCTTTAAAAAGTGAAGAACACATTATTCCTCCACGTATCTATGAATTTCATGCTTTATTATAGCTTCAGTTTATTTGCCTAATACAGGTTTCTGACTTATTACTTGACATTGCCAGTAGTTTCTCAAACAGAACCCCTTTTAAACACTGGCATCAAATTCCTGTCTCCCAGTATCGAGGTAACTTGTGCGAGGTTACAGCCTGCTGTAAGTCGTGCAACCGTTTCCTTCCCAAGGTCCTTGAGGAATCCTGGATGAATAGCATCCAACCCTGGCAACACGCTCCTGTTCCTTGTGTCTGACTCTTCCACAATCCCTTATATTGTTTCAGTTTGAGAGACCCTGTAAGTCCCTTGTACAGGGTGTCACGGAAACCTCTCCTCTGCCTTCCACTCGGTACAAATGCAAAGAAGTTAGTTGTGTGGCCTTATCTTTTTCTCTTTCTGCCATACCCTGACCATCTGCTAACTCTACAATTTCCCTAAAGGGCTTCCAGTCCCTTCTTTCTCTGAAGAAGAATTTATTAATTAGTTGTCATGTCATTTTCAAGTTTTCCTGAAGTTCTTTCTGGCCCAACTTAACGTTTTGACATTTAACCTATTGAAATTTATTTTCTACAGCCTTCTGAAGGATGTCATCTTGCTGCTTAGAATCTTACAACCCTGCTGCTTAACCGTGCTGTTCTCCCCTTCAATCTCTCAGATCTTTCCAGATGAAAGATGCACGTTTTCTTCTTGTGTTTTCTTACCGTGGTGTCTGTAAGCAACCTCCATGTTTCCTGCAGGGATTTCATTCTGTTTAACAAGCTTCCGCATCTTTATGTAGGTGTTTGCTCCTAATGGAAGTATGTTACGGTGGTTTGTTGCAGGATAGCTCTTCAGGTGTTACAATTTGAACCAAGGTTGACGTGCTGCTCATAAAGATTGCTTCTCTTCTCATGGTCTTCCTGAGGTATAGGAAGCAATCATATATCACAACTGGAAATGTCATCTCTGCATCATCAGAGCCTGATAGAGGGTGTTTCCCTTACCAACTCGTCCTTGCAGTCTCTCCGAACCATCGGCGTGTCGTCATCCTCCTGCCTGGATGGTTACTATACAAGGTGCCAAACTAGGCTATGCCTTTCGGAATATCAGCCCGTCGGAAATCCTTTTTATTTGTTGGCCTGGTTAAGTTCTTAATCTGGTCTGAGTCTAAGCTTACTTTGATATAAAACGAACTGTGCACACGGCGAGATACGTGTATATGAATATAATTACATGCATGTATCCTTTCCTGTGTCCTACTGATTGTCTTTCTCTCGCCAAGTTTGCAATATATGCATTAATTATTAATCACCCCTTGTGAAACCCATGACTTATTTTTAGGTTGTTCTGAAAGTAGGCACCAACTGCGTAAAACAAACAAACAGCAAAAAAAAAAAGCTTTATTTCATTTCTTCCTCTTAAGCTGTGTTCTTGCTTTTTGAAGGACACAACACTTAATCCCTAGGTCTGGTGATTTCAGTCTCAGTTCAGTTGGCAAGAGAAAAGGGAGAACAAATCCTCGTCTCCATTTCTGTGTGGGATAGTGGGAGAGGGGTATTTGTGTAAGCACACCCCAGTGTACCTTTCACTTACCGTAAGGCTACTTTCACTTCAGGCACTCGGGAGTGTTTTCTTGGGTATTGTTGTGGCTGGCGTGAGTGATTTGGAAAATACATTATTCAGGCCAGAACAATCTTTAGCCCTGTTGTGCTACTTCCCTGTCCTTGTGCTTTGCTGGAGCCTCACCTTGCTGCCAGGATAACCCTTATCTGCGCCTTTGAGATAACGTTTGTGCGTCTGAAGTGCTGCGACAAGGATTTCCTTGGTCTCAGGTTCTCTCTTACATTGCCTTTTTGTCTCATGGACTTTCACTGTCATGACCAGCAAGTTGCTACAGCTAGTAAAGAACTAACAAAGAATGGAAACTGTCTTTGTGATGCATTTCACTTCTTCAGTAGCACAGGGACGTGTTGACTCTGAGGTTTTCCTGTTGCAGAAAATCATGATAACAAAAACCACGGCTAGAATTTTAAATGTGGGTTCCGAGAATCCAGCATGTAAATTAAAGATTTGATTTTGAAAAGCACTGAACGCGATCTCTTTTCTTAGAGTTTATGGGAAGTACTTTAAGTATTTTTTATTCAGATACCTGTGATAATAAAGATCTGAACAAAAAGTGAGTTCGTTCTTTGCATTGAAAATACGTAAACCTCCTAAGCCAGTCATTGTATGTCATAAAGTACCTCTGGTAGAGTTTTGTAGTTACTTTATATAGTGTCTCTAACCAGAATGGTTTGTACTTTCATAATGAATGATAGCAGAGAGGAGTTGTGTGTGGAAATACAGTATATGGAAAATTTGGAGTTGTAATTCCTTGAATGTTTCTAGTCCCCAGTGCTCCACCGCAGAATCTAACGCTGGAGGTACGGAATTCCAAGGTAAGATGTGGAGAGTTTCCTGTTGGTAGTGGGTAAGTAAAAGGTTGGTGGGTCTCAGAGCAACCAAAATTTAGAGCTGCTTTGGGTTTCTTTTCTACCATGCTGCTTTTCAGCTATTTGTGTATGAGTTGCCCAACAGGAGAATATCTGAACGTGGGGCTTGAAGCATTAGAAACTCCAATCCAGTTGTGGATTGTACGTAACGGAATGCAGGGAAGACAGTGGCAATGTACCAAAGCATGGAGGCTAATTATGAAGGAGGTTTAATCAGGCACAAAAGCCTGAAGCACCAGGGCTTGAATGTGTTCCTGTTGATTAACTATTGTTTACAGCGTGTGTGCATACACACGCACATTTATAGCGTCCTGGGTGCTTTAGAAGAGAAAATTATATACTTAGTCATGACAACTTTAGTGATTATGATTGGAGATTTTTTTTAAAAAGCCTTTTCTAAACTCTTTTCCAAAAACCTTTTTCTGCTGCCTGTACGATTAAAAATAAGTAACTTCCTGCACATAAACTACAGTTCAGGTAACTTGTACCCTTTAAAGAAAATACCAGTTCTTAAAGATAGATCCTCAAGTAAACCGTATCTTAAGATAAGCCGAAGAAAATGAAGGGGAAATCCAAGGGGCCATTTGTGAAATTGGAATTGGAAGCTCTAATAGGATTGAAGCGCTTTGAGGTGAACTTCTACAGGCACGTGTATGACCTGGGCTGCTGCTGAATCATAGGTGGTTTACTTTTTACAGATAGCCTGTGTTTTACTGTATGAAAATGCAGTATTTTCTGTATGCATGTGTTTTATCTTGCGTTTCATGACGTATTAGCACTAGAGTGGTTTCTCTGGCTGCGTGGGAGGTGATGACTTTGTAATGACCTTCTACCTTCCACAGAGCATCATGCTACACTGGCAGCCTCCTCCTCCAGGGACGCACAGTGGACAAATCACTGGCTACAAAATTCGCTACCGTAAAGTGTCCCGCAAGAGTGATGTAACAGAGAGCATTGGTGGGACCCAGCTTTTTCAGCTAATTGAAGGTGAGCTGTTATTTGCAAGCATTTGTTATCAGAAGGGGGTTTTTAGGTGCTTTTAGTGGGCTGAGGCTCAGAGACATGTTGATGTAGGGTTCTTGCCTTGGAAGAAAAAACGAAAACACTTAAAATGAGTGCTTGTAGGTGATGAGGTAGCGTGGGCTGGCTAGTGGTAACCAAAATCTAGTGACCTGTTTTCTAGCCCTAATTTTGCCATTTATTTGCTAAGTGGACTGGACGAGTCCTTTTAAAACCTTTATAAAAGGCATAGGGATTGCATGGAGAAGATGGTCCTGAGCATATTGTGTCTGCCCAAATGCCAGAAATAAACGTGTGGAGAAGGATGCCGAAGAAATGCAGTCTGGCTGGGTGTTTGGCCGACTCACCTGTTTACATGTGGATATAATGTAGGTGTGCTCTGTCTTGCAATGCTCACCAACAAGCCCAGCTGAGAGTCCTATGAACTTCTTACCTCAGACATCTGTGCAAATCATCCCACCTAGTTTCACTGACATCAACCTTTTTCCTTCTTTCTGGCGTGAATGTAATATATCCTCTCTCTATTTTGTCCACTTGAAAAATCCAATCTAGTACATTACTTAGTATAAATTATATATTGTTACCAGAACTAGAATTCTGTTTAGCAGAAATAAACAGTATATGAGAACGAGAGCAAGAGTACATTTTGTTCATTTTTTAAAATCTCTGTAAATGAACAGTTGGTCAAAAGAGAAGAAATTGTGCCTCTCTAGAAAATGAATATGCACTTTTTAACAAGATGATTTGATTTGTTCTCAGAAACTCCAGCTGTGACTCAGTAAGTTTCAGTTTTCTCACAGAGCAGGAGTTGATGTGTCCCTGTAACTAGAGTATATTTTTGCCAGGAACAAAGCCTGTTTAAGAAGTTCCACATATCAGATTTTGAGTGCATTTTCGTACTGCTGTGATTATTGGTTACACTCTTACATACAGTAAACAGTTTGCACAGTTTGGTCACTTGCTGTCTATACTCTACACCTAGGTTTAGTTATGGATGTGGGCGGTTCTGTACTAAGAACTGATTAATAGCCAGAAATTAAAGCTGGCTGCAAACAGTACCTCACAGAGTCTTCTGGTGGCCCACAGGGACAGGCTGCAGAGTGTCGCAGCCCTGGGTGTCTCCGGTCACAGTTTAGCTGTTCCACCCTAATCGGTGTCAGCTTCCTTACCGGAGCTGCACTGTGGGCAGCGCTGTTTCCGTTCCTGACCTCGTGTTATGCTCAAGTGGTAGTGGTGGGGTGAAAGGCTTTTTACCGTCGGGTTATACCTGTATTTTAATTAGGAACTGTGATTCCTGTGCTCACAGCTGGAATTCCTGTGTTGATATCTCGGGTACTCTTTGTCTCTTAGGTCTTGAACGAGGTACAGAATACAGCTTCCGAGTAGCTGCCTTGACTGTTAATGGTACTGGACCAGCTACCGACTGGGTATCAGCAGAAACGTTTGAGAGTGATCTAGATGGTAAGAGCATAAGTGTGAGCATATTTGTGACATCAAAACCAATAGAATCCGTGGACAGGGTACAGTAAAGTGTGATTGCCTTTTTTAAAGGCAAACCTGATTTTGTTCAGTTGTTTTTACTGTATTCTAATTATACGATGTGCTTTATTTATGATTAACTGAAATTAATTTCTATTTTAACATAAAATTCTTGCCAAGTCAATCAAATGGTTTGAAATTAAACCTTGCTTCTACACTTTCTAGTACTGTATATTGGCGCTATGTTTTTTCTGCTAAGAAATACCCAATTATGAATTACAATGTCAGTGTTTCAATATTTAGATAATAATACATTACACGATTTATATAATAATAATGGCTCGATTTTTATATTGTAATAAAATTCACCTTGTTAATTATGCAGGGTTTACATGCTATGAAACGGAGGTAGGAGGACTGTTTTCCTTGAGGGAAGTAAAATAGTGATTATGTATTTATGTAGCACCTAAGTTATGCTAATGAAACCAC
Source organism: Aptenodytes forsteri (assembly GCF_000699145.1). Classification (NCBI taxonomy): domain Eukaryota; kingdom Metazoa; phylum Chordata; class Aves; order Sphenisciformes; family Spheniscidae; genus Aptenodytes; species Aptenodytes forsteri. The sequence continues at coordinate 2,340,046 of NW_008795250.1, read as the reverse complement.
TGAAGTATACCTCAAAGCGTTCAGAGTGGTGATGGGATATTCGGAGATACCGTGCGCTGATGGACTGGATGTAGTCCTGTTGGCTGCGGTTTGCAGTATTAGAGTTGAAAACTTTGTTGAACATGAAAGAGATGCCACAGGAGGAAAGAAACAGTGGAAAACATTGTTGTCACCCACAGACCTTTGCAATCTTATGTGTTTCGGGGGTACCGTGCTCTCTTAAAATATTTTTCTTGATTTTTTTTTTTTTTGCTTACTCTTTTTCTAAAGAGAACATTTGACCCCCAGTGATTGTTATTTTGCCACTTCAGAAGAAAAAGGGAGATTGATTATATTTTCAGTACTGATAGACTAGCATAGACCATATCTTCCATCAGAAATGAAGTCTTTTCCACCAGAGCCATATGTTTGTGATGTGTGGTATACAGAACCATGTTAACATCTTGTTTTTCCAGTGTAGAGTTTAACAATAAAAGTAGAAAATGTTCTGTGAAAAATTTTGACCTTTGCGAGTTGGTCCAGGTGTTTGGTATTTACTACACTGGAATAGTTTGCAAGTGGGATCCCGATTCTTGCAGAATTCAAATGAGCAAATTTGGGAGCATCTCCCAGAATCTGACTAAAAGCAATTGAAATTGAAGAAGAGAAGTGCCATTTTTAAAAGGATGGCTGGGGCGGGTCTCTTGGGAACTGCCTACACGGAGCTGGTGATTCTGGGTAGACTGTTCCTATTTCAGAAAAGTGTTTAATTAGCGCTGTTGCACACAAGTTACCTTACGCTTTTTGCAGGCCAGTCTCCCTCTTGGCTTTGTTAAAGTAGCTGGGGGGGGGTCATTGTAGCTTAAAGCCGCAGGATCCAGTAATGTCTTTCACATCTGTGTGGCTTGAGATTCAGTTATACTGGCAGCTGGAAGGCAGAATAATAAAAGAGTTTCAATATTTGCTCTACACTGTTGGAAGATTGCTTCAAGAGTCAGCTGATTAAAGCCCTTAAGAGCCCACGCTTCAGTCTTTGTGTTATGCAAAGTTGATGCTCAGCTTCATACTTGTCCTCTTATTTCTTACTCCATTGCTTAATCAGGAGCAGCGCAAAAACTAACGTTAACAGTAGAGTTCGGTTTTGTAGTCATTTAAAGTTTACTTTTTAGAGTTGAAATGACTTGCATCTGTGTGTCTGTCTTCCTCTAATGGGGTATGACACAGCCTTGCAGCTTTGAGAAACCACTAGTTCCCCAGACTGAAGTAGAGCTCTGTAAATGGGCAGCACTTACGCAGGGTAATGAAAATGTACTCTGCTTTTGAATTAGAGCTAACAGTACTTTGCCAGAGGATAGCACCAGGATTAAATTGCAATAGGGCAGAAGGAGGGAGAAGAAAAGAACCTTTTCATTCTGTGTTGGATTTTGCCATTTTTATTTTTTTCAAATTGGAATGTTGCAGTCCTTGCAGGAAATCTAACTTTATGCATATTCTTTACAAGGAATAAAGTAATAAAAATTGACAGTGAAGGCAATGTTAACATGGTATTCATATCATTCTGTGTACATGTACGAGATATTTGTGTATGTGCATACTGGAAAGAAGATGTATATTTTTTGCTTTCTTTAGTCAGCTCACGTGGATAACGTTAATGTATTTACAAAATGTAAATGTATTTACAGCTAATCTTTAATTTCCCAGGTTCAGTAGACATGTAAGGCATAATTCCTTTTTATTCCATGGCTGCTTTTTGAATTTAAATAGAAAATAATTCACTTTATAGTGTCATCAATGTGAATGGGAGCCAGACTGTTACAATTTAGTGTTAGGAGGGCTGTGTAATTTTGCAGAATCGGTGCAAGTCCCACCAGGACTGCATATGCAAGAGGTGTTAAACAGTTGTACAGAGCTTATCCCCAGTGCACTACCTTCTGTGCAGTTAAAAATGTCATCTCTGATATTGCAATTCTGTAGCTTTCCTGTATTTAATAGTTGTGAACTTTAATTGATCAGCTGTGTCAGCTGGAGACCATAAACTCCCTGGGCTAGCAGGCCAATGGCATATTATGATCCAAATAATCCTGTTGTGGTGCTTTATTAAATGTTTCTAGATAAACGCAGCATGTTTCATTAAAATGAAATCCCTGCAGGAAGCAGAACTCTCTGAACTGATTTTATTTTAGAGTGGAGAACTCGGCTTACTATTGCACAGAATTATTTATAATCTGTCAACATATGGCAGGCTCCAGTGGCCTGACAAAAATACTTGTTTAATTTTTGAGAAGTTAAAACAAAAGGTACGGACATGAGTATGTACAGTTGTGCTTTTAGATTGCTTTTAAGTTGTAATCAACATTGGGGAAAAACCCTTTTAGTAAAAATATTAGGAGATTACAGTGACAGAGTGTGGAAGTCCTTCTGTTATTAAGGATCCACGTTCCATCTCTCTGTTGGGTTGATTTGTTTGATAACAACTAGATTTGTGTTGCTTATTGGGGGTAGGATTCAAGCATTTGATATGGACTCTCTGAGTATTTCTTGATCTTGTGGTATGCTTG